>NW_008794417.1:362365-372074 GCF_000699145.1 Aptenodytes forsteri | reverse complement strand
CAAAAAAAAAAAAAGAATTTTGCCCCTTTTTTTTTTTTTTTTTTGGTGTAGTTAAAACAACCTACAACAGGGAAACAGCCCAGAAGTGCAATAATTACTTTTTAAAAGGCTTGTTGCACTGCCCAACTCTGTTATATTGTTGCATATTAGCTTCTGTTTGGTTGAAAGAATATTAAGATGACAGTTTTGGTAAGTTCAAGATAAAGACCTTTTTTTACCCAATGGGAATCAAATCTTAATTCTAAGATGTTTGACACTTATGTTTAAAGGCTCAAAGAGAAGCATTTGAAAGCTACATTTTCATGAGAGACTAATGCAAAAGTAGTTTTGGAGGGTATTTTTTCAAAGAGGTGGTTTTTTTCCCTGAGAATTTACGGGACAGAGGGTTGTGGGGTTTTTTTAACTTTATTTTTTATGAGGAAAGGTATAGATAATAAATACTGAGAGTTTTCTCAGAGATCTTTAAAGTACTTTGCCCATCTTGTTTTGCAGTCTATTTTGTGCCTGTTCAATTTATTCAGGATTATATTTCTTGTCTTCCAGGATGAGAGTCTATTTTCAAGATAAACAAGCAATACATTTAATATAACTGGCCTGATAATGGGACTTCTGCACCATTGCTATTACATGGATTTACTTACATGATTCCACTTAATATCTGTTAGAATTGTGTAGATGTATTTTCATAGTTTTTTTAATGCTTTACAGGAGACTATCTTGTGTATGAATGCTAGAGAGCATTCAAATGGAAGGTTCCAGAAAACTTTATTTTCTCCAAGCATGTTGTTGATTTTGTTCATTTTATTAGATAGGGACATTGACTTTTCCAGGAGGGATGTTTGAATCTTTCCTACGTACAGTTCTGGGAGATTTTTAGTATTGCAGGAAAAGGCTTCCTGTCTGAATAAACAGTAGAAATTGCTGTTGGTTTCTAGCTTCTGAAATGAGAGAAATTAATATCATAAAGCCTTCACGCATCCTAAAGGGGTAAAAAAAATGTAAAATTATTCCTCAGGGGTGAGCATCTATGTATTGAGGTAATGAAATTTCTTGAGAAACTTCAAATTAACAGAAACGTAGATGCTTCTAACAAAAAATATTGTGCAAATTATGAAACTAGTAGTAACAAATCTGCATCTGAACATCTCAAGAATTTTATTTGTACTGGTTTCAACATACTGGTGTTACTGACAACCTGTTCTTTCTCCTCTTTTCCTCCCAATTTCCTCCCTTGGCCTGATGTGTCTTCGAAAACAGCATCTGATCTCTTAAGACAGTAGTGTATTATTTAAGTCAGCATCTGTCACTTCGGAGTTTAGTTAAACCTTTGAAATACACACTTAGAAGAAATCTTCAGTACTGAAGAGGTTTATTGTTATCCTATTAAGAACTTCTCACAAAGATTGATGGATGCATGTGTTGTAGTTAGGAAATCTGTGTATATCATGATTGCTAACACATCAGGTATGCTTAAGCCTTGTTCCCCTAAATTTTTATGTGTGGACACATAACCATGGAAAGCAAATCATAATTAGTCTACCCTGTCCTTCGAAGTGTCACTGAATATAGTCTTTCTTTTCTGCATGGCAGGAGGAATGCCAGAACTACATTCGAGTGCTTCTTGTTGGAGGCAACCATCTCTTTACCTGTGGAACCAACGCGTTCACTCCTATCTGCACCAATCGGACGGTATGAGTTAAATGTTTCGTCCCACAAGCTTGAATCCCTGGTCTGAACCACCAGAATAAAAGGCAGAGCATGCTGTGGTTGAGTCCAGGCTATTTGCATGTTGATGGGTGACCTGATGTGTAAAAGGCTGATTTGGCTAGTGGCAGGCCAAAGAGGAGAGTTAACTGATGATCTCTTTCTGAAGTCTTTTCCTCAGCTGTGGGAGAGAGCACAGCTACGAGCAGCTCAGTTCCTCCCACATGCCAATTTTCATGAACCTTAGGTATTTCTAAGATTTCTGCCACTCCGTCACGTTTGGTTGGCATCAACTGGTTTAGTTATAAAATGTAGTTGGGTAGCTCCATACTGTGTATGTGTAGTTCTGGAGAAGATGAGAGTACCCGTATTAGTGATTTCTGACTGGCAAGAATGAGAAATCTTGGTTGAGAAAATCTGTCATTCTGTTTCTGAAAAAAAACCTAGTTGTAATTTATGTGTGTCAGAGAAAGAGAGTCCATTAAGGATCAATAATAGTCATAATAAAAATCAAAATGTCACTGTTTGGACTAAGCTGGCTATTTATTTCAGGAGGGGAGAGGCGTTTAAATACAAAGAATAGCTCTATCACCAAAAACTCCTTGGCACATTTATTGTATTTAAACCTATTGTACCTTTATTTTCAAATAACATATTAACATCATACTGTGGTTTACGGCTGAAAGTATTAGAGCTACTAAATCAGAGAGATAGTTCTGCTGAACTAGAAAGCTCCTTTTTTTAATCTAATTTTTCGTATGAGATTCTTTCCTAGAACAAAACAACAAAACAGATAATAGATTTTTTTTTTCGTTGTCCAACCATTTGCTATGGTGAATACCTTAGTTGATTCTGGCGATCAGATCTGTTTTTCATAATAACAACCTGTGCAGAGATAATTAATTTTTGAGTCGCTTCTAATGTAAAACATTTTAGGCATAGTGGCTAATGATTAACTTGCATGTTTTACATATCAAAGTGGCAAAAACGAGATCAGACAACATTACAGTAAAACTTTCTGTATGAGACAGTTTCAGATTGATGTAAAGGTCAGCTCATTACTGTTGTACAATACCAAAGCAGATAACTGGTGTTTATGATAGGATTTTGCTCAGACTGATGCAGCTTGGCTGAAATGGTAATTTTTACGTCATTTTAATCCCTTTTTCTCACTCTTTTACAGTTAAGTAACTTGACAGAGATACATGATCAAATCAGTGGCATGGCTCGTTGTCCTTACAGTCCTCAGCACAACTCCACTGCTCTTCTCACTTCCAGTGGGGAATTATATGCTGCTACAGCCATGGATTTTCCAGGAAGGGATCCTGCCATTTATCGCAGCCTGGGGGCCCTTCCTCCTCTCCGCACTGCCCAGTACAACTCCAAGTGGCTGAATGGTGAGTGCTAATGGACCATGAGACTCATCTCTTTTTAACCCATGTTCGCCGTATTCACGGTCTTGAAATTCCATTCTGAGAATTTGAATGTTTTTAGAGTATTGTTTATGTAATTTTAAAATTATTTTGCACAATACATTTATTTTACTAGTATAAGTATTATGGCATTTAATTAATATAGTTGCAGTTTGTAGATGTGCACTTATATATTTAAGTCATGTTTTCAGGCACAGGGATGAGCTGTACTGTATCTCTCAGGTGTGCTTACATGGTAAAGCTGAGTCAGCCAAGAGCAGTAGCATGCCTTGAGCATTCTTTTGTTGAGTCCTTCAAAAACCTAAAGCAGAAAATAAACAGTTTAGAATGCACTGAATTCTCCTGTCTTTCCCTGAAGGTCCCAGCCTTGACAAGCAGAAAAAGTTGTGCTTTCAAGCTGCTTAGGTGGCAGACTGACGTTTTTGACACTTACTATAGTCAAAGGATAGGGACTAGTCTGCAAAACATATCATAAAATCATGTTGTAGCAATGACTCTTGTGGCATGGATGTTAATCACCTGATGAGGATTTCCAGCTGGGAGAAGCTGTAAACAGATAGGTATTCCTGAGATGTAACAGGGCCAGTTGCCATTGTATGTATTACAAAAAAGAAGCAGATTATTCTAAAAAGAAAATTATTATTTAACATAAAATGTGAAATTATGTATATTATAATTTGCCTATGCTTGTCCCAGTAGAAGAAAACCCATATTTTCGTAATGCGTGCTACGTGACACAACAGTAACCATCAGTCCCTATTCCCACAGTACATTTCGTGTTGTGATGGGATTATTCTCATGTTTGAAATTAAGTACAAATATAAATTCTTCTAGTTTCAGAACATTAGGTCAGCTGCAAGTGACAGACTTTACTTTGAATATTTCAGTTCTCATATAATCTGAATGCTGAATTGTGCATATTTGCTTGGTGTATTTTCCTTGTACAAAGAAGCCATCTGAGGTAGCTTGGAGAAATTTGTGACCTTCTGTGAAGGTCAGCTGATTTTAGAATATTAATTAACAAAACAAAATCAACCAGCATGGAACATAACAGAATTATAGCAGTGCAAAAGAAATGTGAGGGGAAAAATGAACTCATTGTATAGATATCCCTGTTCAGGCACCTTTTGTCCACACAGCTGTGGTATTGGAACTAATTGCTGTGCTACACCTGGGTGCTTCTGTCAAAGGGAAAAAATCTTCACACTGAATTTTCAGTTTAACAGGATATGTTTTATGCCAAAGGGCACAATAAAATTCCCCTCCAGACTCCTCTAATTAATCAGATTCACTGTATTTACATTTTGTCTATTTAAAGCTTCAGCTGCACCTATATATTCTCCATTAGAGCTCATTCTTCTGCCTCAAATCTGTTTAAAATTAAGTTGCCAGGAAAATGTGGCTTTTATCTTTGGGGAGGAAGAACAAGATGAGTTTTGTAATTGGAGCCAGTTCAAGCAAATCCAATCAAAGGCTGGAAGCAGCCCAGTTACCTATGTGAAAGGGAGGGGGAATATCTTCTGGGGTAGCTAAGAGTTGGGGATTCATCTGCTTGAGTTGGGGATTCATCTGCTTTTATGTCAACTTGCCTGCTCATATGTGACTGAGTGCCAAGAAACTGCATTAGTTTTTCAGTGCTTGGATGGAAGTGAAGATTTTGCTGCTTTCAGTGAGAAAGTAACACAGATAATCCTGCAAGAAAAGTAAGGCATCAACTGGAATGGAAGCTTCCTAGTCAATATGTGTTCAGCAGCAGTAGCTGACAGTTATTGTAATTCAGCCTTGTTTTAGGTGTGCATGTGCATGCACATGTGTCTGTGAATGTTTCCAATTTAAAGTAAGTTTTTCATTTACATCCATGTTTCCCTCAGAAGCGCAATGTTTTTTCTCACTTAGATTTTCTACTCTGCAAATCACGTTGGACCAATTCAAACCATGTCTGGGGGCGATGGCAGTACTCTAAAACACAGCTGATTATCTTGCTCCATGTGTTATTGCTACACAATAAAGACATGGTTGATTTTAATGGCTAGCACACTTCTCAGTGCATTCAGGGGTTTTCAGTGCCATCACTCAGGCCAAAGGGACACGCCCATATGCTTTGGCAGTCTGCTGTCAGTGTTTGCTGTAACTTGTGGTGAAGGACCTTGACGTGGGAAGCTCTGAATCTTCATCACAGAAGAAACCTTGCTCCTAATCTTAATCGTCAGAAGGTCAGTAATCACAGGAATCATGACACACCCGGTGGGAGGGGAAAACGGAGCTGATGTGTCACGTGGCTAGGGTGACATCCCATATACCATGCTGTGATTTCAGCTTCTGGAATCACAGATATCACAAATAAAATAAATTTAAGTTCATGGCCTGTCTGATCTTCCCCCTTCATTCTGGTTCAGCTAGAGTCATGTATTTATTATCAGGTCCTGCTGTCTACTGGGGGCTTGATAGGTCTGGAAGCAATCCACATCAGCTGAATAGGTAAGTTAGCAGTTATTTTCAGCGTATGTTACTAAGCATCATTCTGATCAGGTGCTAAACCTTAGTAGAGTATGGAGAAGTCAGTGAACTTTCATTTCTGTATTATCATTTTCTTGATGCACTCAACACTCAATTATTCGGGGTGATGAAGAGTTGGGATAGCTTGGTTAAAAATATGAATTATTCAGGATATGTGTAAAAGTAAGCTGCAAGAATATACTGTGAGAGTATAACTGAAAGGAAAAAGGAAAGTTCAATGATCCCATGGTATGTGAAGCACAAGTATCTTGAGCAAGCACTGATCCAAAAAGGTAGATGGACAATACGGCAACACTGCCAACACAGAAATCCTGTTGCTAACTGGAGCTAGTTATTGTGGAGCCATCTTAGAGGGTCTCTGAATATGCTGTTTGTTCACCCACTAGACAACCTGCTGATAATATTTGAGATTTGACTCCCCTGAATTTCATCTGTTTTGACAATTTTTAATGGCAGAAAAACAGTTGGCCAAATGTTACAGATATCTGCCCACTTCCTAAAAATTTTTGCTATTTAGGAAAACTTTAGAGTGTAAACAGTCATGCCTTCTTCAGTGATGGAGGAAAGAAGCATCTGGAGGCAGTAACTGAACTTACTCTCTTTTAAAATTAAGAGTAGTAATCTATTCGGCTTTTGATTATCTCTGAATACAATTGCCAGTTATAATTTTTTTTACCTCAGAACTTCCCTCCTCTTCTACAAAAAGAAATTAATGCTCTGCTTATGGAGCCTATTTCTGTCTTCTTGGTGCTCCTATAGACAACATTAAATGCAGCTGGCCCAAATGCAGTGAGCAGGTTTTTGACCACAGTCATCACCATGCAGAAATTCTGCTTGTCTCCATGAGGAGATGCCGTTGAAGGACCAGACTACCTTAGTGCTATGACCTGAGCATTCACCATAGTTCAACAGTTCTGCAGGTTGGGTCGCTCACAAAGAATTTATTAGCTGACAGTGAAGAGACAGACCCCGTGTTATCCTCACCTTTCTTGCCAACTCTTGTCAGTACTCTGTAACTCTGTCACTATTCTCAGTCAAGAGGAACGTGATCACCCAGGCGAGTTAGCAACTGTTGGAAACCAGCGCTCTCCCCATTGAACAGCCCAGCTGGCTGCAGGATAGGAAACCTGAAAATGTGAAACGGAGAACCCACCTCTTCCTCTCATGATGTCATGTTTTGGCCTTCTCTTTTCCCATGTAGAGAAAAAAGTAATGCTTGAAGTTACTCACATGAATATATAGATGCACAAACAAATGAAGAAGGTAGAAAGGCTGCTTACTAGTAACTTACTCTTTAAGGTGTGTTGTTCTGCCACCTACTCTCCTTTCTCTCTGAGACTGTGTTCAAGTACTTCTGTGCTTGAGAGAAATGATTTGAGGTAATACAGCACACATTAAAGATGTCTAAAGCAGACAGCTCTTCCATTGATTTCTTCTCCTGACCAAAGCAAACAGCAAGACCTTGAGCTTCAGCCAACTGCTCAGGTCAGTAAAGGGCAGCATGTTGCTAGAACCTTTTAAAATTACCTTTCTGGTATTTCATAAAAAGAATAGTCTGCCTTAGCAGTCTGCTTTGGACATTATTAAATGATAGCAAATAAATTAAATCTTTCATTAAGAAAAAAGTACACCTTGATTTACAGCTGGCATGCTGTTTATTTGAGTCTCTTTAAGCTCTCAGTGTAACATAGAGTTTAAATCATATCCAGACTTGACTGTTATAGTGTGCCTCTGATGAGACTTTGCTTTAGAGTTGATCTGCAAAGTGCAGCAGGGGCAGAATTCATCATCGTTTACTCTAGAGGACAGAGGTAAATGGAATAGTAATATTTGTAGCCCACAAGCTGCAGTGGGTCCAGACTGGCAAGGAAAAGCCTCCACTGCTTAGACTTAGAAACTTTTTCTGTAGTCCAACATTTACAGTTAGTAAAGGTATTTCTCCTTTCAATTCATCTCCTCAAATCAGTAAATGCTTGATCTGATGCATCAGTGTTAAAATTTACGTTAGTCTATAATGTCTGTTAGCTTCACTTAGCCAATAAGAGGGCAAAACAGATTAAAGAAAAAATTGAAATCCCAATCAATCCCTTTCTGTTTCATCACATGGAGAAACACTGGGACATTTGGTTTCATAATTTGCCAGATGCCTTTGCTTGCAATTGTTTGGGTCTCCAACTATCTTGAAATACACTGTAGTTATTTTCTTTATCCTAGACATACAATGATAGATGCTATTGGAACATGTTAAATAAATAAAAACTTTGTTCTAAATGTCAAGCCACTTCATCAGTGGGCAGACCATGGATGATTAATATAACCTTTTATATCAGATGTTGCCCCAAAACAGAATAAAATAAAATAAAATAAAATCTCCTACAGATTAGAAACCTTTCCAGCTGAGAAGAGTATAGGAATGTTTGGATTGTTCTGCTCTGCTGGTAGACATAATATTATCACTTTTTATTCTTGGTGCCCTAAGCACTTGGTTATTAGATACTCTTAAAATAGTTCTTCTGAGATCACTTTCTTAAAAACATTTTACTTAATAAAAAGCTTATTAATCTAGAGCAGGTACTTTTAGTCTTCACAAGTAGCAGTAAAAGTAAAATTCTTACAAAGGTGATTTGGTTAGTGTGGTTTAATACAGCTCTGAATCTATTCCTATTATTGTTTGTTAGTGGACTTTTATTATATCTCTTTCTGCTAGTAAGATATGTGGAGAGAAATTATGACCTAAGAATAAAATTTATTCCTTTCACTTTTGCTTTTAAGGATTAATGGAAATTACTATAATAATTCAGGGTTATCCTTTTGTTTTTCTGTTTTTTAATGAAAAGCCTTGTAATTATCTAGTGCAAGCTTTTCTTATTATGTAATATTTTATGTAACACAAAACCAGTGTGTTCTTGAGATGTGCAATTTGGTCTTTAGCTTTCAGATAAGAGACCTGACTGAAAATAGGCAAAGCATATGCTACCAGTTGTTGCTTATTTTGCAAGAAGATAAATAATTACTTTTCTTTGGTTGTGCCACCCATAAGGTTGGTTCTGTTCTTTTGTATGTATCCTTTTTGCCAGTATCCTAAAGTGGGAGGGAAATGCCCATTGGTTTTGAAAGCCATCCTTAGGCGTCTTCACTGGAGCTGCTACCAGAGGAAAATTTGAGCAGTTGTACTGTGTTTTTCCTTTCAAAGCTGTACGTCTTCTCCCAGATGGCAATGACAGAGTAGGAGAGCAGTAAGATGATACGAGATGGAGATGCATCCCCTGACCTCCTTTCTCCAATGCCAGACTAAGTTATTACAAAACACCTTCATAGCATTTCCTCACTCATCTAAAATAGTAGAGACAGGCAGCACTTCCCATGAAGGTGGTTTTTTTTTTCTTCTTATCTACCCTAGGTAAAACAGCAAGGTCCACTCTCCATTTCTGAAAAGACTAGGAGGCTACTGAGGACAGAGCCTGTTCTTTTATATCTCATTTCGCCCGCTCATGTCAGGTGCCAATCGGAGAGGCTGAACAAGGAAGGAAGAAAGGCACCCCTGCAAGCAGATCATCTGTGCCCAGCTGCAGAGAGGCGTGACAGGAGCATCAGCCTCATTAGTGCTGCAGAAAACTATAATACACAGGGAGCCAGAGAGAATGAAAGAACTTAGAGCTGAAATACATCTCGACCAGGGGAAGGTGGAAAAAGGGATGAATTTCAGGGAACACGAACACACAAAAAGCAGCATTCACCAAAGCAAGGAGGAGAACAGAAATATTGGAGGCAGAGATAGAATTTCAGTAGCAGACATACCAAGCCTTAAGGTGAAAAGGAAAGGGGATGATTATGGAAGTGAACTCTGGTTTCCCTTCTGTTATGAAAAAAAAAAAAAAAAAGAAAAGAAAAAAAGAAAGGAGGACCAGGTCTGCAGGGAAACTGCATGTTAACTGTATGCGATTCAACAAGGCCAAGTGCCGGGTCCTGCACTTCGGCCACAACAACCCCATGCAGCGCTACAGGCTTGGGGAAGAGTGGCTGGAAAGCTGCCTGGCGGAAAAGGACCTGGGGGT
>NW_008794417.1:359932-361950 GCF_000699145.1 Aptenodytes forsteri | reverse complement strand
AAAAGACGTGTAGATGAGGCGCTTAGGGACATGGTTTAGTGGGCATGGTGGTGTTGGGTTGACGGTTGGACTTGATGATCTTAGAGGTCTTTTCCAACCTTAATGATTCTATGATTCTATGAAAGCCCTTTGATTGTCTCCCTCCCTGCAAAACTAGATCAGAGAAAAAAAAGAAAATGACAGTCCAAATGTTTGGAGAGAAATGGGTAAGCCATCATAATTGGGTTTTCTTTCCATACCATACCTACTGGTTGGAAAAATCTGCTCAAAGCAAGTTAGGTTTTTTTGTTCTTGTGTATGTGGAATTCTGGATTCAGTTTTAAGTAACCATCCAAACTTCTGCATCTTTTGATAGATCCCTATAGCCCAAACCTCTAGAGGTTCTGAGTGAATTAAGGTAGTCCTCTATATTTTTTATCCTTGTCCTGCCCCCCCCAATATACTGCTATACAAGGTGTCTATCCAGTGAATATAGGTGATGCAAACTCCAGATGGGACTCATAAGGACTTGAGTAGGTATTAGATCAGAGTAAAGAATGATTTCTGTCACTAAGTTTGTCACTGGCAAATTTGCATCAGCAAAATGATATAATAAATTGCAAAATGTTATGCCATGTAAGAACACTTTACCATGAAAATGAAGGAGAATGAAGGAGATTTATTTGAAATAAGTAACAGGCAATAGAACAAGGAATTTTGTAATACCATATTTGAAAACTATTTTTCAAAAAAGAAATAATTGCATTTCAGAATTTATTAGAATACATCAATAAAATGTAATGTCTAATGAGTGCATCCACTTTTCTGATTATACTGAATTGTATTATAAAATCTATCAGCAATGTAAGAGAACATTGGAAAAAATGTCTGGCATACACAGTTTTAGTGTATTTTGCAGTCCTTGCTCTTCCATACCCATAAAATCTTCAATTTAGCAAAAGAAAAAGAATATAAAAGAAAACATGGAGAGCTGAGGCATTGCAGAAGAAATAGTAGTCAAAATAGACTGCAAGCTATGCTATGACAGACTAGCATTTGAAGCATGTGTCCTAGATAATTATGAAACACAGAGGAAAAATAGCTATTAATAAACAATGATTTCCACCAATTTTACACCAGGACTTAACATTTTAAAGTTCAGCTCCTGAGGATGGGTATAACTGTGATGACTACAAGTTATATATTACTTTTAAGGTGTTTAATGCTGTGGGAAAATTTTACTCTATGATTAATATTTGTCCTTAAACATTCATGAGCAGTGATGCCTTGGTCAGCCTAATGCAAGATCTATGCTGTTTTCCAACAGTTGTAGAGAGCTACACTAAATGAATGTACTTAATGAATATACAGGGATAGGAAATTGCAAATAGGAAATGGACTTCATTAATTATGTCAGTAAGGTGAAAGAAAATAAAATAGACTGCCACATTTGGAGCTTAAATTCTTTCCATTATTTTAAGCTTCCCTTTTGGAGAGCATTTCTCGCTGGAGGTTGAACCTTATTAAAAAAACCTCAAAGGTATCTTCCTAGAATTTAATGCCATTAAGTATTTGGCTGAATACAAATATTTGGAAGAAATGGGTCTTTAGAGGCCAATGGTATGAGGGTGTGACTTATTGATCTAGTGAGGTCAATGAACAAGCTCCAGACAGATGTCGTTCAGCATTAGTCCAGTATCTAGACTTCTAAGATTTTGAATATATTATACAAGCATATATCATAGAATCATTGAACCACAGAATGGTTTGGGTTGGAAGGGACCTTTAAAGGTCATCTAGTCCAACCCCCCTGCCATTGGCAGGAACATCTTCAACTAGATCAGGTTGCTCAGAGCCCCGTCCAACCTGACCTTGAATGTTTCCAGGGATGGGGCATCTACCACCTCTCTGGGCAACCTGTGCCAGTGTTTCACCACCCCCATCCTGAAAAATTTCTTCCTTATATCTAGTCTAAATCTACCCTCTTTTTGTTTAAAACCATTACTTCTTGTCCTATTGCAACAGGCCCTGCTAAAAAG
>NW_008794417.1:319473-358256 GCF_000699145.1 Aptenodytes forsteri | reverse complement strand
CTGGAAGTTTGCTTTCCTAAAATTCAGGGTCCTGACTTTACTCTTTGCCTGACCCATATCCCTCAGGACTGCAAACTTCACCAGTGCATGATCACTGCAGCCCAGGCCGCCTCCAATCTTGACATCTCCGATTAGCTCACTTGCGTTGGTGACCACCAGGTCCAGTATCGCATCCCCTGTGGTAGGGCTGTCTATTACCTGGCTTAAGAAGTTATCCTCAATGCATTCCAGGAGTCTTCTGGATTGCCTACAGCTCTCCGTGCTCCTTTTCCAGCAGATGTTGGGGTGGTTGAAGTCCCCCAGCAGGATGAAAGCCTGTGAGTGCGATCCCTCCTGTAGCTGGAGTAAGAAGGCTTCGTCAATAGACTCCCCTTGATCAGGTGGCCTGTAGTGGACACCAACCACAAAGTTCCCTTTGTTGCCTCAGTCTCTAATTCTTACCCATAAGCTTTCAACATGCTCGTGGGTATTCTTTAGAGACAGCTCTTCCCACTCTATCCATTCCTTGATGTAGAGGGCAACCCCTCCGCTCCTCCTTCCTCGCCTGTCCCTTCTGAACAGCCTGTAGCCATCAATAGCCGCACTCCAGTCATGGGATTCGTCCCACCAAGTTTCAGTAGTGGCAACTAGGTCGTAGCTTTCTAACAGAACGGTGGCTTCCAGCTCCTCCTGTTTGTTGCCTGTGCTGCATGCATTGGTGTAGAGGCACTTCAGCTGGGCTGTTGGCTGTGTCACCTTCTTAGAGGAACACCGCTTAATTCCTTTGAGGTATTTCACTAGTGTTTCCCTGTTGGCTCCTATTACCTCAAGATCCCCTGGCTCATCTCCATCAGAGTTCAAGTGTGCTCCAGTATACCCAGCATGTCTTAGAGCAACAGGCTGAGGCCCCTTGCTAGCACCCCGTCCCTCTAACCTTGGTGTGTCATCCCACAGCTTGTCTGATATTATCCCCCTCCCCCTTCAGCCTATATCTATGTGTGTGTCTTATTTTGTGTATATATATAATCTGATCTGTGTCTAGATCTGACAAACTTCTAATTTTAGCTTTCTTTTCACATTTCTGGGGCTAATTTCACTTTTGACTGGGTCTCTGAATGCATCGCACTTGAGATGTGAGTGGACACCTCACAGGGACAGTCAGTGGAAATCACAGCTCTTTCTTGCTCAGAGTAGGCTTTGGACCTTATAATCCTTAAGGTTAATTGCTGTTTCCTCCAGAAAGACAGACAGATCTTTCCCTGTCATTTGGTTCACTCTGGAAACAGTAGCATCCACTAACTAGGTAAATTAAGTCATATTAGTCTACATCAGAGGATGTGGAGTTTTAAAGAGTACAGAGCACAAGCCAACTTTCTTGCCTCAAAGCTTAGGAAGCGAGAAGAGGCCAGGACTGCCTCAGATGCTTTCACAGAGCTCTCTCAGGCTCCTGTTTCCCATTGCTCTTCCCAGATAAAGTCTCTGTAGGGTTCCTCTCATCCTTTTACCCACTCAGACTACATCTACACCACTAAATAAAAAAGGTCCAGGAAATAAGTTTACGCACGACACCCTTGGTCATCCATATTCCTTAATTGTTGTCTCACTTCCCAGCCTTGTTTTGGACCACTCCAGCTACTGCTTTTCCAGTGAAAACCTGTGTGTCAGTCAGGGAGAAGTTTGCTTTATACACTGTTAGCAAGAGACAGTACAGGTGGGGCTGCACCATTTGGCTCCTTCTGCCCTCCAGAGTGCCCCATCCCATTCCCAGTCAGCTTTGCACTCCCAAATCCCCTGGTCTGTCCTTATGCCACCTCCCAGGGTGTGCGGCGCGCCCTTGTTTTCATGCTATAAGAATGCCATGCTCTGGGCTGCAGTGTCAGCATGTGCTGCGTGGCAGAGCTGCAGCCAGTCCCTTACGGGAGCAGTTGGCACGGTCAGACAGCATCAACGTGTGGCCGGTCTGGCAGTGAGTATGGACTTGGTCTCTTTGGTCTCCGAGTTCCCTGGGTGAGTGCAAAAGGAGAATAATCTAAAGGGCAGCATTGCCTCTTCTTAGTAAACTCCTTCTCGTTAAGAACAGAGACCACGCTCTCTGGAAAATGTAGGTTTGTTTCCAACCCTTGTAAAAACAATTACATTATTTCAGATTGAAGCACTGTCTTGATTCGTACGGTTCAGTTGTCTTTTTGCAATAACTTAGAAGAGTCTGTGGGGAAACATCCTTGCAGGACAGTCATGCTGCTTTATGAAGGAAGCTGTAGAGATTCCCAGGCTTTGTGCTGAGTAAGCAAACTTCAGAAATACCACACTACAGCGTGTTTGCCCAGAGGCAGCGCTAACTAGCCACCTAGTGCTTTCAGTGCACAGGCTTGTGTATCTGTGTAGCACTGCTCCATGTTGTACGTTGGAGATCTTTGTTGTGTCACATGGACAAACTCACTTTCTTGCTTTCCTGATTCCATTAGTTCCATTTAATTTGGGAAAGTCTAGTCATAAATTGAATATATAAAAACCTATAAAGGTCATACACAATACTTGTGACATTATTACAGGTTGACATTCTCATGTTGATCCATATTAGCTGTATCCTGTTGCATACCAGAATCCTTGCACTTGTTGTCGTGATCTAATAAATCACAAATTAGATGCCTTTACCCTTTGTCGTGGTTTAGTCCCAACTGGCAACCAAGCACCACACAGCTGCTTGCTCACCCTCCCCTGTGCCGTGGGATGCGGGAGAGAATCGGAAGAGAAAAAGTGAGAAAACTCATGGGTTGAGATAAAAACAGTTTAATGATTGAAATAAAAGAAAATAAAGTCATAATAATAAATTGTAATGAAAAGGAAAACAACAACAAGAGAGAGAGAAACAAAACTCAGGAAAAACAAGTGATGCAACCACTCACCACCTGCTGACTGCCGCTCAGCCAGTCCCCAAGTAGCGATCGCTGCCCCCCGGCCAACTCCCCCCAGTTTATGTACTGAGCATGACGTCACATGGTATGGAATGTCCCTTGGGCCAGTTTGGGTCAGCTGTCCTGGCTGTGCCCCCTCCCAGCTTCTTGTGCACCTCCTCGCTGGCAGAGCATGGGAAGCTAAAAAGTCCTTGACTTAGTATAAGCACTGCTTAGCAACAACTAAAACATCGGTGTGTTATCAACATTGTTCTCATCCTAAATCCAAAACCCAGCACTGTACCAGCTACTAGGAGGAAAATTAACTCTATCGCAGCCGACCAGGTCACCCTTCCAGAACTATTTGCAAATTCAGCAGGAAACAAGAGAGTCACTTCATTTTCTGCAGGAAAAGCTTTTATGGGAAGTCCTCCATGTCAACAAATAGCAGTTCACAGCACAATATTTGGAAACATATGAACTAATTTATCCTAGACAGGAATCTCCTTTTTCATTTGAAGCTTTGAAGTGATTCCGTTCACTTTTCCCAAAGAGAAAATGAAATAAATAAAGTCTGACATGATAATCCCTCCATACGTACAGAATTCCCCAAGGTAGCTCTGAGATTATTACATTTCATGCAAATGAAAACAGTTTTCACAAGTTTCAACAGCAGATCACATTTTTATTAGTTCATAATCAGTAAAATATATACATAGGTGTTTGCAGATGTATATATTGTTTCTCAGTTTTGAATCCATGAAATATGAGTACTAGTTTTTACTTATACATGTATTACGATTATCGTTGCAACTTTAAAATATTGTCCCTTGAAATATTGACATGGATTTTTTAAGAACCCTAAAAACATTCTGAATGCATTTCATATGATTTTTATTCCTACAGTTTATGAAGATTTTATTTGTAATTCATTATTCTCCACACTTTGAGTGCTTCCAGTAGTGTGTTTGGCTCTGTAGTGAGATCCTATTGTGCCAACGCGAGACCTTTTTACATCAGTGGGCCTCCAGTGAGAAGAAGCATCATCAGGCGTCATTGCAAGGCAGGGCCTCTGTGTTTAATGGTTGTACAGGATGTTTTTGTGGGTGGATCAAATTGATATTGAGTATTTGCACAATAAGTAGAATTTTTTTACATCAGTCAAGATATTTTTTAGTTGATTTCAAAGAGCAAGCAGGTTTATAGGGTACAAAAAGTCAAACGCATATTTGGAAAATTTTACTTTTGCATGCTGTTTCAGGTGGATTGTTTTTCTTAATGTCTACCTTTAGTGGATATTACTTTAAGTAAGACTTAACCTTAGTACGGTGGACAAGTAGCCCATGTTACACTCAGACTAGTGAATGCTTTTTCTTTCCTTCACAGACAGTAGGTCCTTCCATGAGTATAAGAACAATCTAAAAGAATATTGTGTAGAGTGAGGGAAGATAGTACATTACAGATTAAGAGAAATAATGGCTAGGTGTGTTATGGATATAAATTGAAGTCGGATGAGGGACAGTGTGTTCTTTTTTTTTTTCGTTAGCCTGATATTCCTAAAAAGATTTTCTTTCTAGTATACTTCAGTTGAATAAATACAAGTTTGTTCCATAGAGCTGAAAACATCGATGTGTATTGAGAATGAATGAAATATAATTATGTTTTATAATAAGAAAAAAAACTTTGCATGCAAGTATCTCTGGATATGTTTAGTATTTTTTGCCTGCCAAAACTGTCTACCCTGTCTAGAATGTGACAGTATACAATTTTGTGATTTTTAGCCACATATTTTTGTCATCTTAGCATTAATTATTGTAATTAAATCTTATATATCATTCTACCGTGTTACCTATTCAGCAAACGTGCACATTTTTAGAGAAAAAAAAGATTAACAAAGTTAAAAAGTAAGGTCTTTTTTTCAGCTTTCTCCAATTTCAGTGTTTAGTGTGTAGATGTGTAATAGTATTACGTGTTATATTTAAAGAATGAGAGCTCATGAGCAACTAAGAATTATTTCTACAAATCTGTAAACTGTAATAATGAAGTTTAAAGATTTTTGAAGCCTTTGAAGCAAAATCCCTATTTTAATGGAAGTTTTACACACATGTGGAATGAAGATATGAGGTTCTAATAGGGAAAATGTTACTAAAAGTTTTTGTATATTGTCAATCCAATTTTACCTTTATTGCTATCACAAGTCCTCTCAAACGACTTTATTTTGCCCTTTTTTTTTTTTAAGACACAAATGCACTGGTACTATGTAACTTACGAGAGCTCAGGATACCAACAGGTTCTCCTCAAAAGTATTCGGTTGCTATCTTCCAGCAAAACGCCTGTGCAGATCTGAGTATGGGGAAAATGTGGTGTGTTACAGACTAATCTCAAGGAAGCGCTTAGTAGGATAATGAGTGAAAGTTACAGGGAGGAGTGAGAGCGCTATCGTATCTGCTCAGCTTCAACTATCCTAGGCAGCTGATGACCATTGCTGCCCAAAAACCTGCCCTGGAGACTCTCAGCACAGCAGATAGAGAGGGAAGCAGCACAAGAGGCCACTTAAGCTGGGAACTGGGCCGTCTTTGGAGAAGAGTTGTCTGACAGAGTTTGGACTGCTGCGTGGAAATGCCAGCTTGCTTGCCTTTCTAGTTCCGCTCAAAAGTTTTGAGAGGTTTTGAGATGTTCCTGCAAAATGCTTACATTCAATTACAGCACCTTTTCTCAGTACAGTAGTGCTGTCAAGAAATGTTCACCTATTGAATTTCTTTGGAGTGTTTCCTCACAACAGATGTTTTTAAAACAGTTTTGTTTGTTTCTTTGTTTTCCCACTTTAGAATAAAATTTGGGAATGAAAACAAAATTTTTGCTTGTTTCTCAGAGGTACCAGTGTTCTATAATGATTCCTTACACAAGGGGGGCTCTTCTTCACAAATCTGTGTATCAAATTTGTCTTTCGTTCAAGAACTCATCCAGTTGCCAATCTCTCTTAAGGTCGTGGACTCTCCTCAGTTTTAGTAATCCTTATGGGAAATGGGCCACATGTTTATTGTCTTTCGTATCCACTGTTTCCTTTTTTTTCTTTTAAGAAATATTCCCATCTGTTGTTTACTAGATTTTTTTAAATATATATTCTCTAATTTCTCCTGCATCACCGTCAGTTTCTTTGATCAGTTTTTAATCGATTTTTTTTTAAAAAGAAAGAAAAACAAAAGACTGTAATACTATCAAAAGCTTTAAACGAGATAGGGCTGAAATTAGGTTATCTTACCATCAAATGCTCTTGTGTAGAATTCTCTTTCTTTTCGTTACAGCCTCTGAGCACATTCTTAGTCACACTCGTTACTATGCATTATTCTGCTAATCTGGGGTAATGGCGTGGTGGCAAAGCAGAAACAGAGTCAACACAACAGATAAAGCAATTACCTATTACCTTGTAAAAATACACCATGTCCATAGTCAACACAACAGATAAAGCAATTACCTTGTAAAAATACACCATGTCCGTATGTGGAGAAGAAAAACTCAGTGATGCTTTTGACTGAGCTGGGCCAGGGCTGCCCAGCACAGTTATGTGCGATAGACACCCAGAGCAGAGAGTCTGTCTAGCCATGTTCGTGTAGCTCATAATCCTGGCTGGACATGAGCTGGCCTGCTCAGATGTCATGGGGCCAGTTCCCTGCAAGGCTAATAAAAGATGTGTTTTTCTAACTCTAATGCTTGAAGATAAATCCAACTTCCATGTTGGTATGAGTGCATGAAGCGATAAATAATCTTTTCTTCTGTTATTTTCAGAGCCAAATTTTGTGTCATCTTATGACATTGGGAACTTTACCTACTTCTTCTTCCGGGAGAATGCAGTGGAACATGACTGTGGGAAAACAGTCTTCTCTCGTGCTGCTCGGGTGTGCAAAAATGATATTGGTGGCAAGTTCGTGCTGGAGGATACCTGGACTACCTTCATGAAAGCTCGGCTGAACTGCTCTCGCCCTGGAGAAATTCCATTTTACTATAATGAACTACAGAGCACTTTCTTCCTGCCAGAATTGGACTTGATCTATGGGATTTTTACCACTAATGTGTAAGTAAATTCCATGATATAATTTTCTTGCTATTTGTGACAGTGAAAACTAAAGCTTCTGAGCTGAAGTCTTCTGCATAAGCCAAGTAAACATCATAAATTCAAACTACTGTTTTGCCCAATCCACTGTCCTCTTGTGAACAAGTGTCAGTTCCAAATGCTTCCCACATGAATTGTTGAAGGTGTATGAAAGAAGGAAGAATTCTTAATATTTCCTTACAGCAGGGAGCCAGTTGTGTTTAAGACTATTCAGCATCTTTTTCCATACATTCTTATAAAGAAATTATTTTTATTTTGCACACTGTTGTAATACATAAATACATTATGTATTTATGAAATAAATGTTTTATAATTGTAATGTGACATGATCATGAATTTGACATGATGTAATTTGACCACGTCGGGAAGAACTCATCTTACCCAAAAGAGCACAAGGGGTGCTCTTACGTATTTTAAATTAGTCCTAACATATACTCATGTGAGTTTGAGGGTCAAACCAAAAATCTAATCTAATTTTAACTGAATCTGTTATATAGACTATTCAGTCATCTTTTTTATACCTTCTTATAAAGAAATTATTTTTATTTTGCACACTGTTGTAATACATAAATACATTATGTATTTATGAAATAAATGTTTTATAATTGTAATGTGACATGATCATGAATTTGACATGATGTAATTTGACCACGTCGGGAAGAACTCATCTTACCCAAAAGAGCACAAGGGGTGCTCTTACGTATTTTAAATTAGTCCTAACATATACTCATGTGAGTTTGAGGGTCAAACCAAAAATCTAATCTAATTTTAACTGAATCTGTTATATCAACAAGGTAAAATTAAAAAATGTACAGTTTGGTCTTAAAAATTAAAATTTGTTAAATATTAAAACATTGGTGGGACACAAAAGCTCCCTAGCCTCTGAGCTTGATATCAAGAGCTCTTTAACTCTTAGGAAAAAAGAGACATTCATCTCAGAAATGTCCTTTGTTACTTTAAACATGATAACTGAAGTTCATATGTTGCTCGGTAAGAGCAGCCCATGTGTTATGGCTGTGCAGCCTAGTGTTTGGACCACTGGAACAGGGTTTCAAATTTTAGTGTCTGATTCTCTTACCTGCTTGCAGTGTCTTGCTCTGTAAGTCAGTTTTGCCTAGAATTTTAAAAGGTACTTGGGCACCTAAAATGTAGATCAGTGCCCCTTTCTACTGCTGTAAACACCTGGATACCTACCTTCTATAAATATCCATTAACCAGGTGGAAACAGTCAGAAATTAATGCCAGCAAATTACGATTCCTACGTTTTTTAGACCATGAGCATGAGTTTGGGCTTGAGCTAGTTTCTCCTGCTTTTAGTACAGTCCTTTATTAACACATCTAAGCATCTTCCAGACTCAAGCTGGCCCCTGCACCAGCAGCTCAGGCAGTGAGCATGACTAGTAATTTTAATTTCGTTGGTCTGTTTTACTAGCTAGTTTGAGTCTTAGAAGACAGATATTTCTCAGGTAGCATGCTCATACACTGTTCAACATGATCTTTCTTGAGAAGTCAAAATAGTCTTGACACCCTCCTACCATGGAAAGCCCAACTGGAGGAATTCTGCTCCAGAAAATCCACAGGGCTTTGCCCATGGAGGGAGAGCAATGCTCTTCTCTCAGAAGGGCTGTCCTGGCAATTTGGGGAATGATGGAGTTTCCTGTGCTACAAATTCCACAGTTTCTGAGGTTGCGTAACGATGTCAGTGCTGCCAACAGCACACCCTGGCTCTTCTGAGAAAGGACTCGCTAATGTAAGACTACCTTTGCCACATGGAAGTAGGCAGTATTTGAAACCTTGCTGTTACTTCCCTCTTCCCCAGTAGCTCAGCATTCTGCCTTGTCCAGCAGAGATGGACTATTCAAAGAGGAATTAATTGCAACTGTTTGGGGGTAGGTTTTTTGATAGCTCAATTTAAATTATATTTGTTCCTGCCATCAAATAGTGTAACTAAATTTTTGGACATTGTTGAGATGTTGTAGAGTTAAGATTACTTTCCCATGTTGAACACCTGTTCAGACATATCTGCACAACCCGTATGATCCACCCTTCAGCCCTGCAACCTGACAGTGGAAAAGCACCATGGGTTTCCCATGAGGCGGAACAACATATTCCTTTCTGTGGGTGTAACAGCATCAGATATTACTGAATCACATTCAGCATTTGTCAATCTCAGTATCTTCAAAATTGCAATGATTTTATTGTACCCTAATGCTTTTTTTAATATACTGTGAATCATTTTGTGGGGAAAAAAATGAAGCATTTCTGTCAATAAAGATTGAGTAATAGCAAAGCCTGCACCCTTTAGGTGTGGTTGACTATTAAGTCCACTATGGCCACTGCTTCATAATGAAGGTGATTTTGTTTCTTTCAGACCATCCGAAAATCTGTAAGCATGAGTCTGATGTCCTTTAAGGACTTCAAGAAATTCAAGAAGACATTGGTATGGTTAATAATATTAGTGAGCTGCCTTTAGTGATAGTTTATATAGGCAAGAAATTATCAAATCCAACGATAATTGATTCTGCAGAAATTGTTAGCATGAAACTTTAAGATTTAGGGATTCTTTGAAGTAAGAGTGACAAGCATAAGAAAGCAAATTGCTCTTTTGTCCTGCTATTAAATCCATATATCCTAACCCTTTTTTCAGTTGTTGGCAAATTTGATCCCCTGGGGTTAATTTTTTCTTTCCATCATTTTGGAGTTTCTATAGTGGGCTTTCTTAAGCCTTGTGTAAATTACAGGCTAAGTTTAAAAAAGAGGGGGAAAAAAAGCAAAAAGAATGTTGTGTGAATCAATTGTCAGCAGTTTTACCTGCAATGGACATTTGTGCAACTGCCACCTTCATTATCTATCCCTTTATCTCAAATTGTGGAAGAGAACAATGCAGTTTTCCATATTACGAGCTCTCATACTCACTGGATTATATTGTTTACACTGTGCAAAATTACTTTATTGTCACATATATCACATTTTCAGGACAAGAACAGGAAATTGTATGTTTTGCCCGGCTGTTGTTTATTCCTGTTTATTCCTCTAACGGGGTATCTTGTAAAGTATGCAGTCCAAGTTTTTTTCTCTTGATGGGTTTCTGGAACTTGCATTCTTATTGCTGTACAACATCTCTTGGAAGATGGGATTTTTGTGGAGGTGTCTTACTCAGGGGTTCCACAGGGTCCAGAGACATACCATACGTTGAAAATCCTTACTTCTGTCATGCTGCCATTGGTTGTGTAGAAGAAACATTAATAAGCCCTGAGAATAATCTCATCCTGAACTTTGTAACTAGAAGAAAGCTGTCCCTGGTGCATGTGATTATGTGTGGGAGTAAAGTATGGCCTTGTGGTATTAGAGCAGCAGGAGAAGGTAGGAAGTTCTGAGTTTCTCCCACACCAGCTACTTGGCAAAGCTGACAAAAATTTTAAATCCAATGTCTGTGCCTAAATCAGCACATCATATATCATTATCTTGAGATATCATCTCCTGGCTGATCATGTCTGCTTTGTTAATTACTTGAAGGATTGGAGAGTTACTGTGTTTTTTATTTATTTTTCAGCAAATGGACTTCTTAATGTTGTCACTTGGATTAATGTTTATATTTCTTTTGCAGGAACAGCATAGCAGCCTCAGCAGTTTGTGTTTTCAACCTGAGTGCCATAACTCAAGCCTTCAATGGACCCTTCAAATACCAGGAAAACTCTCGCTCCGCTTGGCTTCCATATCCCAATCCTAACCCGAATTTTCAGGTACAGATACGTGGGAGAAGGACAATAGTTTACAGGAGTTTTTGTCAAAGTGCTGTATGGTTCATAGTTAATAAGTCCAGTTTTGCAGTATGTTATAGCCCAAGGCCTTAAAAAAATTACAAAAAAAAAAAGGCTTAAGAGGTCCCCTTATTTCAACATACTTAATTTTATCCTTCCACAAAATAATTTGGGTTGAAAAGCAGATGTGCTTTGAAGGGTAGGAGAAAAAAGGCTTAAGTTCAATCTTCTGTCAAAATGAAACACTATAGTTATCTGTCAAGGTAACATTAATTCCTGGCTGAAGTATGATCAAACTGCTATTCTCTTTTATATTGTATTTGTACTGTTAGAACCTGAAAAAGGAACGTTGTTTGACAGAAAAAAGAAAGGGGGGGAGTACAGGAGGAGTGGTCAGGATTTTGTATATTTTCCTGTGCAAGGTGATCCACACTCCCTGAAGAGTCCGATTAAAAGAATTTGTGACGTGGTGTGCCCCTCATTTGAACTTGTCAGCCTCAGAGGGTGTAATAATCTGCAGTTGGCTGACAGCATAAAACTAATCAGTCCAAAGTGGGTCACTCAGAGGAACTTTCTACAAAAAGAGAAGGGTATTTCAGGTAAGTACATATGCATTGTTTTCTTCTTCTGCATAGTCACCACTCCTCCTAGGACAATTCTAGTGAGTGTGATTCTAGCAAGGGAAATGGAAGGGAAAACAGCATTAATTTAGTGCTTAACAACAGCTTTTCACCAAGATACTTAAGTGTATCCACCTTTACCCACCTTTCACCATCCCTTAATCTCAATGCAATTTCACGAATTCAGTGCCTTCCCTATCTTCTTGTAAGGGTCACGAGATCTTTGCAAGCATGAAATAGAATCACCCGTCGAGGATTGTAGGTAGTTTTAATTACTTCCTGATTCAAGCAAATAAAGGAAAATAAGGCACTGGATTTGCTCTGAATTACAGGCCAGAGCCACGTTACCTTTCCTAGATAGTATGTTTGGCATCAGCCCCAAGTAACAAGACACCATTTAAGTAAGCCATTTTGCAGAAGCGGGCTATATTTGTATACAGCTTTTTATAGATTGTAGAAATATTTGTATTGTCAAAATAGTGACAGTAAGAGGGTCTAAATGAGGCTAAATTTTTGAAGGAGAAAGCCTGAAGAAAGGCTCGTATGTAAAAATCTTACGTTCTTTCTGACTAGCTGAGCAAGTCCAATAAAAGTTATTAACCTCTCCCTACAAACCTTGTATTAATGTGTTGATAATTATTGTGAGAGCACCCCAATCAGAATGGCACACAGAAACAAAGATAACAGCCTGATGGTTGTGTAAAAACGGTTTAAGTCTCTAGTCTACTGTCGGCGCTCATCTCTCAATCCCAGTCAAGACAGGTGTTGAAGAAATTTCTTGCTTGGATAGTCTGGCTCATTTTAATATGGCTGGTACTTCATCAAATTTACAAGAACAGTGGCAACAGTTGTATCATATCTCATTGAGCAACAGCTTTGCAGGCCAGCGCTAGTGTTAAAAGCTGTAACGTGGCCTTTTACAACTCAATATTGAAGCCAATTGACATTAACTGATCTCTAGGTATCATTAGTGATGTCAAACTTCTGTTCTTTTGCAGGTGCTATCTTTTATTCTGTTGACCTTTCTGTTAGATTTCTGGGTCCATAACTGCAGCACTGATGTATACCAGAAGCTAGTCTAATGCTTAGAGCTAGGTGCAACCATTTTTTGTGACTTGATGGTGCGTTAGAGTACATACTGCTTGTAGATGGGATATATTCATTGGCTGAGTCACTGGTTTCCTTCCCAGAAAGGAGGACTTTTCTTTTGTAGAGTGCTTATGATAAAATATCAGAAGCTCTGTTTGTATAGTCTCGGAAGTAGATTTATCCTCAGAGTATTCACCTACTCAGCAATAACAGACAGAAGTATGTGGTTTGAAGGAAGGCTGCTGCTACGTAGTGGTAGTTACATCAGACACTGTATTTCCATGACTGGATTATATTAATGAAATATTTTCCAGATTAGAATACTCTTGGAGTCCCAGTTTTGAGGAACACTGTTTCTCTCCGGAGATTGTTGCTTTTCTCTTTACACAGGATAATTTCCAGCATAAGACCAAGGACCATATGTATTTCAGTGTACTGTGAGCGTTCCAGCTGGAATCTTTCCTGCTTGATAGATTCAGAGAAATTCTTCTTTGGCGTGGTTTATTTTTTTCACTGGCCTGACGTGCAGGGTGCTCACAGAGCAAGTAATGTTCCCTGCCAGTTGCTTAACTGTCTTTCCTCATCATATGATTCTATGATTATGAAATTATTTATTTGAGTTTTTCTTAACAGTTGTGGATTTGGAATGGTCACTTAATTTCAGATTGAAAACATGGCAATAATGAAAAAATAACTGGTAGGGTTTTGCACACTGTATTATTTTGTTCATGCTGTAATTCATAGCATAATTTATGACATAGTATAATAGAATGAAAAAGTATGACTTAGGTATGCCTTTCACATCACCAACATATTCGATAAATGTTGTGAAGTACTGTTTTAATTCTCTGATGCAATTATGCATGAGTAAACATAAGGTTGTTTACATATTCACATGCGCTAAGCAGCTTTCTCTTTTGTGTCCTCAGTTAGTTGAAGACTTAAACACAAAGATCTTAAAATTAACTGCCACTTATTTTGCTTTGTTTATTTGTGGTTGAAATTTGTGCATGCAATTAGTGAATGCTTTTCTGTAAGAAAAGAGTACAGTTTTCCGATATAAAATATGGTCAGTTCCAAAGCAAAAATCTCTTTGCCGTGGGTAACACTTTATAGTTAGAGCTCCATACTGTCCTTTCTTGGCTAGTGAATGCAGGGTCTGAAGAAGCTGCTAGAACTGTGCGTGGTGCTGTGACCTGGGATTTCTGTCAGACCCTGGCTGTGGTAGGACATGGGCTTTCCTTTGAAAATTTGTTATGTCTTTAGCACTGCGTCTGTGTAAATTATAAACAAAACTATTCAGAAAAATCTGTGCTTTGTTGGATGGTAGTTTTTCTCCTTCCTGCCCTGTGAACATAGGATATATAAAATACTACTACAGCCCACTTGTGGTGGTCAGTCTGGTGCCCTTTCATATTTTTTAGAGTTAGGGAGCCTCTGTAGTACTGCCTCAGGAAAGCAGAGCTTCCTCAATCACTGTGTGGACAGTCCGGTCAGCACCAAAATGAGACCTGAAAGTGGAATTCCACACTGTCACTACAAGATATACTCTTGGTTTTTATTTTCTTGTGCTGTAAATCAGAGAGTAAATCTGTTGTTATCATTGATGCATAGAGTAATGTCACTTTTCTGTGTTTACAGTGTGGCACCATGGACCAGGGTTTGTATGTAAATCTGACTGAGAGAAATCTTCAAGATGCTCAAAAATTCTTCTTAATGCACGAGGTCGTTCAACCAGTTATTCCAATTCCTTACTTCATGGAAGACAACAGCCGATTTTCCCATGTGGTTGTGGATGTTGTCCAGGGCAAGGACATGCTTTTCCATATCATCTATCTTGCCACAGGTATGAACTCTGCATTGCTGTGATAACTGCAAAAGTTTATGAGGTCCGTGAGTTTAAATGTTCTGTGAATCAGTTATGGAACATACATAGTGCACCTTGAAAACAGCTTTTCCTCTTTGACAGCATTAACTCTACCTTCTTCCTTTTCTGAGTAGATTAATTCAGCAGTTTGCAATGTCTTTGTTTATATTACATTGTGAACTCAAGTTTTGGTGTCTGTTTCCTATTATTCTTTGAAGGTGTGAAGCCTACATGCTCTTGAGGGAGTGAACGGTTGGAAATTCTATAAACAGGACTTCACAAGTTTCTCTTTTATTCTTTTTATGTAGTTCAGGGTACAATCTTGCCCAAGATAAGATGGTTTAGGATCCTCTGAGATAAAAGTAACTCTACAAATAGCAAATACAATTACTGCTATTGCTATTTCTGTCTTTTCTGCTCACAAATATTTTATTACCTTTCCTTTTCATTTCATTTTTAAGTTATTCATTACGCAGTTTTACACCCTGCTTTATTATTGGTCCATTTATATGTGAGCTTAGCAATGAAAGAAAAATAAACCTCTATCTAAAATTGCCTTGGTTAGAAGTATCGCTTTCTTGGTTCAAAATTTCAAGCTTCTTAAAAATAGCCAGGGTGTCAGAAAACTGTTTTTGCAGAACAAGGATGTCCCCAGCTGAGACTGAAATACGAGGTTGGAGTAACATGTTTAGAGCCTCATGGCATAAGACTTAGGGTAGTTCTCAAATACTTAGTCCCATGCACATTAGTAGGGGATAGGTCATCAAAGCAATGGTTTGTTAATGATGTGCATAGTTTGTCTCACAGCGAGTAGGCACCAAATATGATAAATTTAGGGAAAGAATCTGTTGAGCAACAAGAGGAAAAAAAATCCTCATCCTATTTATTTGATCTTGCAATCAATGAAGTAAATTTCAAAATTGTCATTGATTCAGTAGAAATTGGATCAATCCTTTTAATTACTAGAATTATTCTTTACTAATGAAAATTGTATATTCTGTAGCTTATCATTTATCAAGAGCCCAAGAAAAATGTGCATTGTGATTCAATATATGATTTAATTTTCCCTTGAAAGCATGATACCATTTTTCAGAGAAGATTAATTCTTTTGATTCTGAAGAAAATTCATAGTATTTTGGTGCATTCAGGTGAGACTATTTCTTTGCATATTATCCTTGTAGCTTTCTCATTGTGCTCCTTGAAAGATAGGCAGCAATATAAAAGCTTTTAATAAGTTAAAACTGTGCTTGGATTTGAACAATTGTAGTCAAAACAGCCTGCTGGTTGGTAAATCAAAGCATTTTAAGTTAAATCATGCCAATACTAAATGCTGTTTATATTGTAGTGGTCTCCTGACAGAAAATGAATTACAGAAACATGTACTGAGTTGGTTTTATATGAATAGACTATCACTGCATTGTGGGATATTTACATTATAATAGCAGCACTGAGAATGATGTCATTTGTCATAATTCTGATTGTCTTCAGTTTTCAGTTTCCCTTACTGTGTTTCCATTTATGTTTGATTCAGTAAGAAAGGATCTAAAACTTTACTCATGGTTCATTAATAAATTGTGTTCAATAAAGGTTCTAGGTTCTTTCTATGCATCTTTCTTGCTGCTAAAAAGATATAGCTCCTATACTCCTTATGATGTATGCTTGCCTTCCACTTTTATTCTTCTCTGTACCTGTGGGTTTGGTCATTCATGGAAGTAGCATACTACTTTAGCTGGATCTTCAGTCTGACTCCAGCGCATGCTTTTATGTAATCGGAGAGTGTATGTTTTATAAGTGTGAGAAGACGTATGCTAAAAAAAACAGCTAACCATATAGTGTTCTTGAAGTTTTCTTGACAGAGCAATTCTATTTCACTTCTATTTCACTGAATCACAGTGGTTTTTGCTAACATTCCTTCTGCCCTCTCCCCCCAACTGAGTGTAAGTACTAAGCTTTATTTTCCAAGAAATATTAATATTTACTTTTCAGAAAAATTACCTTTTTGGTAGATTTTGAAATTACCACACACATGTTTATATATAAATACCATACCTACAATACTTAAGGGTAGTTTAAAAATCCCAAGGTATACCAAAATACACAGTGTAATTTACTTAAAATCTTATGATTTGGGGAGAAAGGCAGTATTTTTATGTTCTTTGGGGTGCAGGTCATAATTTTAATTTCATTATATTGGTAATAATGCAGCATCTTAGTTCTCCATAGTCCTATCTTTGCTTGTGTAGAAACTGTGGAGCAGTTAGCTTTGAGTTTGCGTCCTAAACTACATGTGCTAGAAGATTACTGAGAAAACACCACTGCTTCTCTAAATAACAGAAACTAAAAGGCAGCAGCCTTAACTTTGGAAATAAACAATAACTTTGAAAGCACACCAAGTTTAATAGTTTTGAATTCATCCTTACTCCTGCATACAATGTCATCTACCCCAAGCTCCTAACACCATGAAGCGTGTCTATGTTTGGGAGAGGTGGAAGAGTGGGGTTACAGTCACTACCAGACTGAGAAAGGTTGTCATTATTGTATCTTTTCTGATTTAATTTACTTGCATTATTAAAAGTGGTGGCAAATTAAATTTGGAGTTAAATTTTTGCTGCAATGCTCCATCTTCAAAAAAAGCCAAAGGAACAATCTGGGGAACAACAGGCTGGTCTGCATTCAGTCCCTGGAAAAATCAAGGAGCACACCTCCTTGGAGCACACTTCTGT
Source organism: Aptenodytes forsteri (assembly GCF_000699145.1). Classification (NCBI taxonomy): domain Eukaryota; kingdom Metazoa; phylum Chordata; class Aves; order Sphenisciformes; family Spheniscidae; genus Aptenodytes; species Aptenodytes forsteri. Next base: position 341,212 of record NW_008794417.1, on the reverse strand, counting down.
GGGCACATGATGGAGAAGGAGGTGATTGGGAACATTCAGTATGGATTTCCCAAGGGTGAATCACACCTGACCAACCTGATTACTTTCTGTGGTAAAATGACTGGATTTGTGCATGAGGAGAGAGTAGTACCTCAACTTTAGCAAAGCTTTTGACACTGTCTCCCACAATGTTCATATATCCAAATTAGGATGTATGGTCTGTATGGGTGGACAACCGTGTATGTTGGATGTATAAAACCTGCTTGGATGTCAGGATCAGAGGGTAGTTGTTAATGGGATGTATACAAGTGGTAAGGAGCCGAGTACTGTCCTGTTTAACATTTTAATCAACGACCTGGACGAGACAACAGAGTGCGCTCTATCAAGTGTGCAGGCGACACCAGACTGGGGTACCAGTAGTTACACTGGAGTGCAGCACTGCCATCCGAAGGACCTAGACATGCTGGAGGGATGGTCTGTCAAGAACCTCATGAAATTCAACAGGTGCAAATATGAAGTCCCAAATCTGGGAAAGACTAACTCTATACAATGATTGAGGCTGGGGACTGACGCTCTAGGAAACAGCTCTGCTGAAAGGACGGGGACTTTGGTAGACAGGATGCTGAACATGAGCCAAGAGCATGCCCTCGCAGCAAAGGCGGCCAACAGCGTCTTGGGCTGTATTAACAGGAACACAGCCAGTAGATCAAGGGAAGAGATCAATACACTTTAGACCACATCTAGTTTTGTCCTCCCTCCAGTACAAGAAGGACGTTGATAAACTGGAGCAAAATTCAGTGGAGGGTTACCTTCTGTTGGGGGCTGGAGCACCATGCCCTAGGAGGAGAAGCTGAGGGAACTGGCCTTGTTCATCCTGGAGGAGAGAAGGCTTCGGGGGCGTGTCTAGTAACAGGCTGCAAATACCTACAGGGAGTTTACATGAAGAACAGAGCGAGGTTCTTCACAATGGTGCATGGTGGGAAGACAAGAGACAACAGGCAGAGAGTTTCAGACTGGATATAAAGAAAAACTTTTTCATTCCGAGGACAGTCAAGCACTGGATCGGATTTCCCAGAGAGGTTGTGCAGTCTCCATCCTTGGAGGTTTTTAAGACTAGACAGCAACCCAGTCTATGTTATAGCTAGCTGTCCTTTGAGCAGGAGGTTGGACTTGAGACCTCCTCATGTCCCTTCTAACCTAAATTATCCTCTGTCTGTTGTATGCCTGTACAATGTGCAAACTGGTTGGGCTAAATTACATTTTTACTCAACCCTGTGATAATAGCTATCATTGTACTTTCTGCTGCCAAAAGGGAAGTGCATTCAACTCTAATAGAAGTACTGGCAGTAAGTAATTTACACCTACTGGTGTAAAGCAGGATGGATCCAACTCATGCTGTATGAGATGTACTCTCCATAACTTTTGTAGTTATAATTCATTACAACATTTTTACAAAAACTGTATTTTAAAATGCACAAAGCTGATTCAATGGAAAGGTTGGCATATAGATTGGACTGAATACAAATGAATGCTCTGCTGTCTTTGTTACTCAAAGCAAAAATCCGATTCTTTGAAGCAGATGGGTAGTAGTTAAGAGAAAATTCTCTCTTCTTCCCCCTGCCACATTCACTTGCCTATCCACCCTGTTATTAGAATACAAATATTACGAAGAGAATAACCCTGACAGTATAAAAGTGTAATCTAATTTCATTAAACCTTAAATAGATATAATATTACTCGAAGGGACACTGGGAGTAAGCAAACGAATGCATTAATGTACTGTGTTAACAGTCTTCATTTCCTAAACCTTTGCCAAGTCATCATTCTGCTAGGAGACTCTGATGTGCTGAGATTTAACAGCTACTGCTCACATCAAAAACTATACTTTAGTACTTTGGAAACACATCTTAATCTTTTGCTGCACTGACTTCTAACACAGAATTAAGGGAAATATCAATTCCTGCACATTTCGTGTTGCTTAGAACTAGCAGTGCTGCTGGCTTTAGGCAGGCAGAAATCCCTGAAACAATTTTCAGTTATACAGAAAGGAAAGTCAAGGAAAGCATTCACAGAAGTTCTGAACTAAAAATCATCTATAATACTAAGTTAAAAGTAGAGCAAGCTAGAGAACAACCCAATATTCTGACAACTTTTCAAGTTTAAAAGACTTTACTTCCTTCATTAGAAAAAAATCAAAGCAAAATGGTGCTACGTATGTCATAGTTTTGTTTCCCTCCCTTTTGTCCCTTTTTTCCCTCTCCCATTTGTTTCTCATTTTTATTTCTCCCTTTCAATTTAAATGCCTAGGTGTCCCGTGGTTAAAAACATTGCCAATACCAAAAGGTCTTCAAAGCATTTTTCAGAAAACAGGATGCTGCAACAAGAGCAAGTAGCCCTTATTTAAAGGACTGTTGCAAAATGTATTAATTTATTAGAATGAATAAGAAAATTATTAGGTATGGTGTCTAGTTTGAAGGTATTCTGAAAACAGTTTCTGGTTGCTGTTTCTTGGGAGTTCAGAAAAGGTAATATTTGCACTGTCTGAAAAGAAACTTTAAGGCCGTATTTTAAAAATTACTTGGTGGAAGACTCCCATGTTTTCTCTGTTCTTCATTCCCAGTGGACAGAGGATGTCCCCTCCATATCCTGAGTAGAAACAGTATATGCCCAGTGGTGGATCTTGATTCTTGGGATGTATAGTTTAGCATTGGTGAAACTGGGGTAAGGCTGACCTATAAAGAGAGTATGAAACCTGAAGAAAGACTTATTGTTGGCTACATTGCATGTCTCTAAGGAGTGGGTTGTTCGCTGAACTGAACCTGAATTTTTATGCCATAAAGCCAGGTTTTATCTGAGGCTTAAAGATGACTGGAGAATGTTAAAACAGGTTTTGAACTTCCCTTTCCAATAAGTTCTAGAAAGTGTTTTTCCCTGCTCTTAAGGCCTCGCAATTACAGGTAGCAATGCAGAGAATAATGATAAAAATAATTCTGATGAAACACATACAGCAGTTACTATGAAGAAGTGGAGAGGTTTCACGAAGAAATTTCAAAAGATATTTTTTGAAAATGCAGATTTTTTTTCATACTTTTGCCCTTAGAAGGGTTCTAACAGGTAATAAATCTCCACAAATGTAACATTTTTCTCATGAAGCCCCAATGCTACATATGTATCCAGAAACCAGTCTCAACCTCATGAAGTGATTTGGAAGTTTGCATGAAACTCAGTTTGGGAATGCTGTCAAAACAGTTTGTATTTCTCCTGTTTGTCTTACTAGATGGGAGCAAATTGATCAAAGTAGTGCACGATTTGATTCCTCTGTGATTTTTGTTACAGTTCTATCTTTTTCCTTTTGTTTTTGTAATCAATACACGACACTTTTTGCCAGGGAACAACCCAAGGTCTTAAGGAAAAAAGTTGTGCGTGTTTTTGCTTAAAAATCTCACATGAAATATTGTCATTTTCCTGGGAGACTACAGGTTCTGATCAAAGTGTGCAGCTTTCACAGTTTAATGTGCATGGTGTCATAATATATGTAGTAATGTGAAATTACAGACCTTAAAATTGTAAGCAAAAACATATGCTTATATGTGTTTCATACATGGTGAAGAGAGCAACAGAGCTTAAATTGACTGCATTTTTTCCAATTTGGTGCTGTTTCTGACTGTTATCTCAAGTGTGTTGAAGTCATTGGAAGTAATCTGCAGATAATTTTTGTAGAAAGGAGCTATAGGCTTTTCCTCTCAGTTTGAGAAGCACCTTTTTAGTCTAGACACTACAGTATAAATGCAATAATAATAATGATCAAAGTAGCTGTAATTTGAGTCACAAGTCAAGTATGAAAGTGGTAGGTAGTTTATTTGTATGTATTAATACTTTCTAGTTCAAAAACAGAGAAACAGGGAAATCAGTGTGCAGATGGGTAATGGGCATACACACTGTGGCAGGCAGTCGTCACTTTTTAAAACTATTTCTCTTCTGTTGTAACAGAAAACATGGTTGCTTTGTTTCTTATGCCTTTCCTTGATAAAGGTATAGTGTGCTTTTACACAGTTGTAAAGCACCCCTGCAATGGTTTTAAAACTACTTCCCTGTAACTTCTTATCGTTCTGGTCTTATGCGATGTCATTTTAAGAGGCTTGAAGCAAGGACAGTCATCAATTACTCTGCTGTCTAAAACTGGTGCATGTTGGAAGACACCTGTCCTAACAGCAACATGATGATCTTAACATTTGTTTAAAAAAATCAAGCCATAAACCATAAAATTAATAACCTTATTCTCTGCTCCTTTTGCAGTGGCCACTACCTCTGATAAAGGAAAACCCCAGCTGAATGAATACTTTGTTTATATTATTAGTCTTTCCAGGAAACATTTTGCTGCGAAGTTTAAAAAAAGATTTAAAAGATTGCTTGGTTTTGTCTTCAAGAGTCTAATGTTCACTCTGGGATTTATGCTAATGTTACTAAGAATGCTTGCTATATACTCCTGCTAGAATATTTATGTTATTTTCCATGTAAAATATCATTAAAGACAAAGAAGGATAGTGTAAAGCATAGCTGGTTTGGTATGTAATTTAAACACAGAAATGTTGATTTGCCACTGCCTTGTGTATTGTGTCATCTGTACTGGGCAAAGTGGCTTTAAAATGTTACCAAATGAGAATGGTCATGTCTAAAGTCCAGGCTGCATAGTTATAAATGATACTATAGGGCTCCAGAGAATCAAACCCAGCATTTTAAATGTCCAGTAGTACTGATTTCCCTTGGCTTTATCACTGTGTGTAGATATAAATCATTCTGCCACCTCCAGTTGGAGAGTGCTAAAGAGGTTTCTTACTAAATAGATGGCTCTAACTAGAGCTGGTTAAATTATTCATTGGCAGCCATTTATACGTGAGAATCGTAGCCCTTTGTTTGGTTCACAAACTACCCACCACTTACTTCCTTTGTTTGGTTCACAAACTACCTACTACTTATTTGTAGTCATTTTTTGTTATTATAATCAACCCATAAACAGGTAATGATTTTTATTAGTTTGTTGCTGATATTTGCTTATATAGTTTGTTTGTATTTTAGATAGCATGTTCATGAATAGCCTGCTGCAAGTATACGGCATTTGTATTCTGTTCTCTCGTGGGACAAATTTAAGTAGGAGAAGCCCTTTTCTTCTGTTCACAAATTATCATAATGTCTTTATAATTGCCCAGCTCAATCAGATAAAGACTATAAATAAATGTCCAAAGAACATACGATGTGTGCACTTCTGTGCCGCCACTGGAAGTCGGAATTGCTGCAAGAAGCAGGTACTGGCTGAAGAACAGCTGGCTCTGTTTGCATGGGAGCAAGGCTAACGCGTGGGCCAGGGAGGGAAAGATTGTGAAGAGCTGGAGGCAATGTCTCAACCGTCCATTAAAAAGAGACCAGCTCCTCTTTATCACGGTGATGCTGAGCTTTCAAATCCCGTTTGACTACTTTATAAACTTAGAACAGCCAAATTGCCTTTCCTTCTTCCTGTCTAGTTTTTTTGGAACTATCACCTCTTCTTCCTGGCAGGGAAACTAGACTTCGTAACACCTACATTCATTTGTTATTAGATAATTCTAATGCACAGAATGTGAAGCCGCGAGTGAGAAGGGGCATCCTACATGGTACTCACTGTTGTCCTGCTGTCTTCAAAGCTAAGGTATCTATTAGCATCTAAGCCTATATTCAAATCTCTTGTTTTGCCCCTGCTAGCATGCAGTGCCGGTCAACAGGCTTGGTCCTAATTTTGAAAACAGCTGTTGGAATTAGCCTTATCTCGGGGTGAAGTTTGACCTTTGAACTGTGTAACTCTTGCGTGAGTACACAGTTAGTGTTCAGGACTCTCCTGAGAGATGTGGGGAGGAAGCCTTCCCTTTGAAGGGACTTGGCTGTATCAGAACTTTTCAGAAAGGATTAGGTAACTTGCACATTGCTGAGCACTGTGAACATCTTTAGAATATTCTGCAAGGCCTTTTACTTTTAAAAAGCCTTTCATTTAAGGTGGACATACTTAAGAGTGACTCAGTAAACCCCTGCCAACCAGAGAAAGTGGAATAGTTAAATCATGGGGAGAAAAAAAAGTCCAAACCCTATATGAAACTCGTCTTTGACCCTAAAAAAAAAAAAAAAAAGAAATGTTGGGTCACAAGCATGATGATATTATATGTAGGATATTCAGTGTGAGCTGTCAGTAAAGCAATCGTTAAATGGGATATTCTACTGAACTCCTGTTTTTCTTAACGTTTATGAGCTTCTTCATTCTGTAGCCTTTTCCCCAGTAAACCTCAATAAATCCAAATGTTTACAACTAAGCAAATACAAGCAGTGCCGCTAGTAATCAACGGGGGTTTTCCCCAATAGTATTTGTGGATTTTTTTTCCTTGTGTTTACCCAGCTCTGGTCATAGGACATGACAAATCTTCATAAGCTGAAGAATTTCTCAGTAAAGATACGCCTTATTTACTTTGTTCTGTGACTCGTAAGAGTCATCAAAATGTGAAGATGTGTTATTCCAAATACCGTGGCCTTTGTGTGAGGAGTCCTATAACCTGAAGGAAGATTCACAGAAAGATAGATTAGGTTCCACACGCATTTTACTGTATCAAGTCACTGGGTAAGAGTCATAATATTTGGAGCAGAGACTCACTTATCTATAGATTCATTCTTCTAGTTTTTATTTATTTTTATTTTTCTTTCTTATCCCATGAATCTTGGAAATTTGGTTCTACAACTGCACACCTTCAGGAGGAATAGGCATGATCACAACCAACGTAGTGGTTAGATCACTTGCCTAGGAGATAAGATCTGATTTTTAACTAACAAGCTGTGTGAGATTTCCTGGTTATTGCCAGATGCCCCAACTCCTAGACTATTATATAAAGAATATAATGTCATATGATTATATATATTATATACTGTGGTTATTACTGCTTTAATGTCCTAGAGTAGTGAGATGAATATCTTCTGGTGAGGGGTTTTTAGGTTCATGTCTCTAATCCCAACTTTGCTTCTGTCTCTTGTCCATTTACTTCCTAATTTACATTAGATTAGAAAGAAAATCATTCTTTCCTTCTGTATTTCTGAACAAAAGCTATGCTTTATGCTGAAATTGCTGCTGAAGTTCCATGCACATCATACTGGATTTGAACTGGATATATGTACTGGATTTGGCTCATTTGGGACTGAGGCACAGGGGCATGTACTACTGTCGTGGTTTAACCTCAGCCAGCAACTGGGCACCACACAGCTGCTCGCTCACTCTCCCCTCCCCCTGTGGGATGGGGGAGAGAATTGGAAGAGTAAAAGTGAGAAAACTCGTGGGTTGGGATAAAAACAGTTTAATAATGGAAATAAAATAATTATTTATGTACTGAGCATGACGTCACATGGTGTGGAATGTCCCTTGGGCCAGTTGGGGTCAGCTGTCCTGGCTGTGCCCCCTCCCAGCTTCTTGTGCACCTCCAGCCTTCTCAGCCAGTAGAGCATGGGGAGCTGACAAGTCCTTGACTAGCGTAAGCACTACTTGGCAACAACTGAAACATCGGTGTGTTACCAACATTATTCTCATCCTAAATCCAAAACCCAGCACTGTACCAGCTACTAGGAAGGAAATTAACTCTATCCCAGCTGAAACCAGGACAACTACGCAAACTGCAAATGAGTTTGAGTAGAGGATAGTCCCAGAAACATTCTAGTCAGCCAAGTTTATGGTGCTTCTGGATCTGTACAGTAGTCAGTTGTCTTTCTGACACTTCTAATGAAAACATAGCCACATATGACTCAGTTAAGAGATCAGGCAAGGTTTATTGTGGGTTATTATCTGAGAAGTAGTTTTCTCCACTTGTGCATGTAAGTGCTTCTTTGATCTAGGCACTGGAAAATTTATGCAGTGGGAAAACACTATCATATTCATAGCATGTGTTAGGTAGTACAAGGTATTTATTATTGTGGTGGCATGAAGGAAGGCAATAAAAAATAATAGGAGCAGTAAGCACTCCCTGTCCGGTCAGAACCGATCAGAGTTAATACATGTCAACTTTGGGAGACTGGCAGGGATCCAGGGCCTGTATTTGATAGTAATTTTATCCTTTGTGTACAGTGTGACATTCTTCACTGCTGCTCCGTGTCAGATAGCAAGCTTTAAATCATAAGAACCATTTCATCTTGTGATTAATATCTATGTTTATTATCTACTCTACTACTTTAGTTAGAGGTTACACATTTCTTTAGAGGCACTCATCTCCACTATCTGAGAAGTCCAGTCCTACCTACTGATTAAATATTTTAGCAGGTCTCTCCAAAATTGGAATGTTTTCTCTTCCTGAGAAGAAGCTTCTGGGAAATTAATATAGACTTTTTTGTTTGTTTGTTTCATTGTGAATTGTCTTACCCAGTAGCAACCTTCTAGTTTTATTTCATTTTCTTTTCAGAATCCAGGATATCGAAATTATGCATCTCTTGACAGGTGTAATGTTTCCCACTCAGAGCCATAAGAATTCTTGTGTCTTCTTTGCCTCAGGGCTTCAGGTTTTGTGTAGGTATGTGTGATTTTTAGTACAGTAAAAGCTGGATGTTGCCAGCACGAGTGGCTGTAATTACAATATATTGCCAAATGGGCATTCTCTAGAATAGGTGTTATTCACGTGTAGCTCTTGATATTGACTCTGTTTAGTTATCATCTAACTGGCCTTAGGCAGTAAATTTTTTTCATGTTTGGCAATAAGAGTGTTGACAGTCACACTCTTCTCAACCACCTGTGTCTGAACTGCAGCCTAATTTGTCCTAATTTATGTCTGTAAGTATTAAACTAGATGGCTCACTTCAAGTACAACCTTAAGTACAGCCCTAAGCAATCCTCACATAATTGTTTCTTATGATCATGTGTTGATTTAAAAGGAGAATTCATATCCAATGGACCAAAATATTTAAGACTCCTAAAAACATCTGTTAGGATTCTTGGTAAAGGTAGTCTCATAGCACATGCTCACAGGTTAATGTGTATATTGGCAGGATCTGTTTCATTCAAATACAGTAACTATGATCAAAGGCAATAAATATGTACATTTTGTTTTGGCTTTAGGTTTGATGCACCAACATAGTCTTGATATTCTATTTCATTTTGAACCTGACGTTGTTGAAGTGCATTCCTTTTCTGAGCTGGAAGAATGTGTCTTTTTCCACGCCAAGTTACTTCAGTCTGATGCAAGACAAAAAAAAAAATTTATACTGGTCTTCTTTAAGGATGCTGGCTTCATTTGTCATGATCCTTGTAAATCCTTTTTATTACTGAGTACCTTTATAGACAGAACTCAGGTAAATTAAATACAAATTCAAAATGAGATTATTGCTTAGTAAGATCAAGAACTTTGTGTTTGCTGTTATTATGAATCATGCCTTTGCTCTGTATTGCCTACCTGAGATTTCCTGATACCTCCACAAGGAAGAAAAAGAGAACGAGTGTGGGGTATTAGAGCCAAACTTGAAATTGTTGTCAGTCACCTGTTTGCCAAGTCCTGAGAAACAACTTTCCGTTCTCAAACTCATTAAAGCCTCATCTAAAGATTTTATGCGGTAATTTTAACCATATCCTCTCTGCATGAACAGCATTTCTTAAACCAATGTTAGTATCTAAAGTATTGTTATATGTTTGAATTCTCACATTTTAATATAACTTTCTGAAGGGGATATAAATGGTGATACTTGGTATGGGGACATGATCAAGTAGCCGTGCCTTGAGCAAATCTGATACACTTCCATGGGATTATCCTCTGCAATGAACACAGCAACACGAGAGAGAAAGGTCACTCATATGGGGTATGTAGAGCTGAGGTTCTCTTGGGCTTCAAAGTTCAAAGCCATCTTGTCCACTTCCTTGTTGAATGCTTGATCCAGGAGAAAAGGGGCTGCTGTGGATGGGGAGGAGCCCTCCCGGATCCACTCACTGACAGTGTTTTAATCTGCATGCAGAGCGCGTGGTTCATCTGGCCTGCAGATACAGGAGCACAGCAGTTCACAAGCCAAGCAGGTAGAGAATTCAGCTAGAGAGATGATGCCTTGCTCCCTGCTGCAAGGACTATTAAAATATTTTTCCAATGCCTTTTTAAAGAAGCAGTAAGTGCTCCCTGAAACTCCCTAAGGACGTGGAAGGTACCTATTGCTTGCAGGGCATAAAATCACATCAGAAGCTGCTGAGAGTAAGGAACAGGTGTTTTTCACAGGCTCAGTATATTGCTTATCTCTCTCACCCAGCTCTTTGATACTCTTCCCCACTGGTGTATGTTAACACGACTCTCAGAGACTTCATGATTTTTCTTGGCTGCAGCCAAGACTTTTCTGTCTTTAGTTCAGCTGTCTCCTATGCATCGAGGGAGAATAAGGTTACTGCCTGTCACTGGTTTTGAATTTGTCAGCGTGCAAGAAAACAGCATAACAAAAGAGGTTTTAAATCTTCAGAAAGAAAAGGTACCTGTTAAAGTATCTATATTAAGATATTGTTATAGTTACATAAAACAGTTTTACAAAAAGTGAAGTTTTAAGTTTTAATTTTTTTCCCTTTAGATGGTATTATTGTCCTGAATACCAGTTTCACACATGAAGTCTTAAGAGAGAGAAAGCTAGCGATTGAACCCAGATCTCGCAAGTCTCCAAATTGATCCATAAGAGCAATGTCTTTATTAAAACTTTTATCATTGAAAACTAATTAAATGAGATTGCAAATAAAAGATCATTAAAAGTACCACTTCATAAAGTCTTAAAATAACTAATGCTTTATGTCATGTAAATAAAAGTAATGTACCACAGATTGAAATGTTAATAAATGGTTTTTTATCGACTATAGCCTGTTAAGGAACTGTAGCTGCTATAGCTTTTGCTTATACATATTCTAAAGATATGTGTTAGTTCTGAGTCAGTTGAGTGCATGAACTGTTACGGATCTGTTCAGCTCCTCCAAATCAGAAAAAAAATTATGAACTTCTATCTTATCTCTCTCAGTCACATCTTTGGCAAGCTGAAAATCTCTTATAAGATTGAAAATGGAAAAGTAGTAAATAAAGGTGTGAACAATGACCATGATTCATGAAAAATACATGTATTTTGAGACTGTTGAAATTACTTGGTTTCTTTTGTAAGGCAGGAAGAAACATCTGTTTTAGATCTAGGGAGGGTAAAATTTTGCCACTAGTGTGTAGGAGCTTCAATCTAACAAGCTGAGGAAAAGGGGTGATTTGCTTTGATATTCTTTCTTTGTGAAGAAAACAGACCTAATTGATGTGGAGGCTGAGACATATAATTCAGCATGTGTTTTGTTGTTTAGCATGGGGTTTTGCTTAAACTTCTAGAGAAGACCAAAGGGAAAGCAGAAAAAAGAGATTTCGGTTTTAGGAGTTAGCAGCTTCAAGTTTGTAGGCATAGTCTTTCAAAAAAAGGCATGCTGCTTTGGTTTAGCTGCTAGTTGCTTTGCATTTTAGTCTCAAATAAATCTGAATTTCCCTTAGAACTTGAATTACCTATTTATTTGAAAGGTTTTTGAATAAATCTGACTGGAGCTGGCTTTAATTTCCAATTCAACATAGGTGGCATGAAATGGCCACTGGGGGATGGTACACGAATTGTACGATTTTCTAATAATACATTTTTGATTCATAGGAAACACTGCTAGTGGAAATCTTAATTGTACCAACTTACAGTCTCTTTTAGTTTAAGGAGCGGTAGATGTTTTCTGTGTTAAAGAGGTTTTTAACTCTTTTCATGGTAATTACTAGAAGAAGCCTTTGCTGATTCGACTGCAAATTTAATATTTCCTTGATGCTTTTGAGATTTTGTAATACATGGGAATTAAGTCTACCGGGGATAGAAGTGTTCTAAAGAATGCATTATGTTTAAGAAGCTTTCTTTGGAAAACAATAAAGATAGGATTGAGATGGCAGTTGTCCTGATTTCCATTGATAGATAAATTCCAAAATTGTTGTATTTGAAAATTGAACCCAATTTTTTTTTTTTTGGGTGGTGGGGATGGGTTTAATCTTCAATAATTGTTGAACAGTGTTTTTTATCGACTATAGCCTGTTAAGGAACTGTAGCTGCTATAGCTTTTGCTTATACATATTCTAAAGATATGTGTTAGTTCTGAGTCAGTTGAGTGCATGAACTGTTACGGATCTGTTCAGCTCCTCCAAATCAGAAAAAAAATTATGAACTTCTATCTTATCTCTCTCAGTCACATCTTTGGCAAGCTGAAAATCTCTTATAAGATTGAAAATGGAAAAGTAGTAAATAAAGGTGTGAACAATGACCATGATTCATGAAAAATACATGTATTTTGAGACTGTTGAAATCACTTGGTTTCTTTTGTAAGGCAGGAAGAAACATCTGTTTTAGATCTAGGGAGGGTAAAATTTTGCCACTAGTGTGTAGGAGCTTCAATCTAACAAGCTGAGGAAAAGGGGTGATTTGCTTTGATATTCTTTCTTTGTGAAGAAAATAGACCTAATTGATGTGGAGGCTGAGACATATAATTCAGCATGTGTTTTGTTGTTTAGCATGGGGTTTTGCTTAAACTTCTAGAGAAGACCAAAGGGAAAGCAGAAAAAAGAGATTTCGGTTTTAGGAGTTAGCAGCTTCAAGTTTGTAGGCATAGTCTTTCAAAAAAAGGCATGCTGCTTTGGTTTAGCTGCTAGTTGCTTTGCATTTTAGTCTCAAATAAATCTGAATTTCCCTTAGAACTTGAATTACCTATTTATTTGAAAGGTTTTTGAATAAATCTGACTGGAGCTGGCTTTAATTTCCAATTCAACATAGGTGGCATGAAATGGCCACTGGGGGATGGTACACGAATTGTACGATTTTCTAATAATACATTTTTGATTCATAGGAAACACTGCTAGTGGAAATCTTAATTGTACCAACTTACAGTCTCTTTTAGTTTAAGGAGCGGTAGATGTTTTCTGTGTTAAAGAGGTTTTTAACTCTTTTCATGGTAATTACTAGAAGAAGCCTTTGCTGATTCGACTGCAAATTTAATATTTCCTTGATGCTTTTGAGATTTTGTAATACATGGGAATTAAGTCTACCGGGGATAGAAGTGTTCTAAAGAATGCATTATGTTTAAGAAGCTTTCTTTGGAAAACAATAAAGATAGGATTGAGATGGCAGTTGTCCTGATTTCCATTGATAGATAAATTCCAAAATTGTTGTATTTGAAAATTGAACCCAATTTTTTTTTTTTTGGGTGGTGGGGATGGGTTTAATCTTCAAGAATTGTTGAACAGTGTTTGTCATTAATTTGTATGTTCTTTCTCTGTCCTACCAAATACATGGCTTTGTTTGAAGAAAGTTCCTTATACTGGAATAACTAGTATCTAGATGAGTGCTTTTTTATTCAAAGTAGTCTTTGAATCAGTAGTGCTAATTCCTGTGTAAAAAGGTTAGTCCATAAATATTCCCTTCGTAAAATAAATATATATTATATTTTGAAATACAGCCATGACAAACTCCTTTAGTTGCGGAGGTACAACTGAATTTCTCTTGGAATAGCCACTAGGGCATTAAGAAGCTTGCTAATCATTTCAGAAGGTATGCAAATAGAGCGTGGCTAAAATTGCACCTTTCAGAATCTTAATAGTTGGCAAATGAGTTAAATTATCTCTCCTGCATAAAAGCCTGGGGACCTATAATAGACCATGATACCTCCTTTGTTGACAGGCATTATCAACAATGTGTCTCATTTCAGCTTTAATTCAAACTAATTTCCAGTACTGTAAGGAAGCACATCAATATTTACTTGAAAAGCGATAGGAAAGAGGGAATAAGGAGTTGGAGCCAACGATAAAGAAAGTAAATCTAAAATATTGTGCATGCTTGCTTTTTATAGACTATCTTTCAAAACTGCTGTTGTTACATCCAAGAATTGAAAAACAAAACAAAACCAGATTGCAGAAATACTAGGGGTCTTACCCAGAGAAGAATATTTTAATGTAGTATTTTTCTACATTTTTCTTCTGCTGCTTCCAAAACTCTCTTCAAAGAAAGAGCCAAACCTTTCCTAAGTGTGATAGTTAACCAACTATTCTGTGCTTTGAAACTGTTAATACACGAAACACTGTGTGGTATAACTGTATATAATTTAAAGGTGGCTTTTACTAAAATATATTGAAATTATATATGTACCATTTTAACACTTCTTTCTTTCTTTCTAATTGTCAAGACACCAGAAAATTGAATGTCTAATTGTAGGGTTGCTATGAACTGTGTATAGTATGACAGGAAGCATGAAATTTGGATTTATTAGTTGTGGAAGTTGTTTTTCCTTAAATTTGGGAGTCTTTGCTCATTTTTGTTAATTTTCTCTTTCTACGGAACATACCAGCAGACCAACAATGACTATGTTTGTGCCTGGACTTTCCTAAAAGCTTTTAAGCTGTACAAGTCTGTGCTCTTATATGGCCAAGGATTCTTAGATTATTGTTACTTTCTAGCAATAGCAGAAAGACATAAACAACCTCTGAAATCCAAAGCCCTTTGAAATTTGGCATGGCGCACGAATGATTTGGTTTAAAATCTGGGATCATAAAAAAAACCCAACAAAAAACCAACCCCCTTACTTGTCTTTCTGGAGTAGACCTAGAACTAGAAAGGACCTGTTTTTATATTTACTTCACATGGGGCCAAAAGCTCCAAGACCAAACATATTCACTGTTTTGGGCTAAGGTCTCACATGAATAAGCTGCAAGATTTCTCAAGCCCCAGACTGTAGCTTTTTTAAAAATCTAACGTCTCTTGTTCTACTTATAAAGTACAATTTCTTGAGACACATTGATGATGCTGTAATGATTCAGCTAAAATTATAGCTCACTTTGTAGATTATGTAGATTTTTAGTTGTTTTGCATTCTTGCAGCTATAAAAAACAGCTAGGTAATCTAAGAACTTCAGTTAGGCTCACTTCTTGGTGGTTTGTGTATTTTTTCTGGAGGTGACAGAAACCAATTAGTATTTATATTTGTTCCAGATTTTCAGTGGTATTAATACTACCTTTTATAATAACAAGTTTGTCACATGGGTTACTGTTGCTTCAGTTAATTAAATTTACTGAAATATAATTAAATGTCCATGAGCAATGATTTGTGAGTTTTCCAGGTTGCTTGCATACTTTTTTCTCCAAAAGTGTCCTACAATGGAGTAGGAAAACTAAGATACCTGAATAAGGGAGAGCTTAAGCTTTCCTATTTCCTGTAAGTGATGGCACAGAGGGTAACCAACATTTCATTTAGCCTATTTAGTGTTTAAAAGTAAGTCTCCATATTAGCAGAAAAATTTACAACATTTCTTGGGGAAATGCAACAAAATTCTTTTTGTATTTCCAGCTACAATATTTGTTAGAAGCTTTTGTTATACAATTACATAATTAGCTTTTGAATCTAATAAATGTGCTTTATATCTGTATTTCTGTTAATATCCACCATTGTCTTGTTATCATCATGATGATAATGAGCTGTAATAGCAAGGCAATCACTGTAGTTTATTGTTGAATTTATTCGTAAGTTTCTCACAGTTTTTATTCTCTATTAAGGCTGCTATTAAGGCTGTAAAACAGAAGATGTTCAGATTTTTAACCTCCATTTTTGACTGAAACTTGTAGAAAAATCACATCATATGTATTTTATTACACCAAGAAATATATTAAAAGTAGAGAAAAAGAACAAATTAACTAGCACACTGACCAGATTGTTCAAACAGTTGTTTAATTTCAAATGGAGAGACAAACTATGAACGTGTACAACAGCTCTGAAAATAAAAATGGAATTTTTTTAAAAATTGAAATTTATGACTTGATAAAGCATCAGAATTCCATATTCATTTTTGAGGTTCACTTTTTTTTCCAAAGAAGTAATGAATATACATGTAAAAATATGAAAATATTTAAAGTAAAACTCTGTAAATTAAGGTGGGCATTTTAAAATCAAACTATATTCTTTTTATTTTCTGTATCATTGTAGAGGTACTACAATGACATTGTACTACAAAGACATTGAGGTGCTGGAGTGTGTCCGAAGAAGGGCAACGAAGCTGGTGAAGGGTCTAGAGCACAATTCTTATGAGGAGCAGCTGAGGGAACTGGGGTTGTTTATCCTGGAGAAAAGGAGGCTGAGGGGAGACCTCATCGCTCTCTACAACTCCCTGAAAGGAGGTTGTAGTGAGGTGGGTGTCGGTCTCTTCTCCCAAGTAACTAGCGATAGGACGAGAGGAAATGGCCTCAAGTTCTGCCAGGGGAGGTTTGGGTTGGGTATTAGGAAAATTTCTTCGCCAAAAGGGTTATTAAGCATTGGAAGAGGCTGCCCAGGGAAGTGGTTGAGTCCCCATCCCTGGAAGTATTTAAAAGACGTGTAGATGAGGCGCTTAGGGACATGGTTTAGTGGTGGACTTGGCAGTGTTAGGTTAACAGTTGGACTCGATGATCTTAAAGGTCCTTTCCAACCTAAATGATTCTATGATTCTATGATTTGCCCATAATATATTTTAGTTTTTAAAGCAGAACGGTTGAAGCTCAGTCTTTTGCTTCTCCTTTAGGCTATAGTATGATTAAAAACCTATTCCTGTAAATCAAGTATAAATACATATCTCAGAAACCTGAAGATAAAAGATAAATTAAGTTACAGAGAATGGTTATATTACCTTATCTTCTAAATATGCCCTTGCTTTGAACCAAATTGTACCCCACTCCCATATGGGAAAACAGCTTATAGGAAAGGCTGTAATTATCCATATTCTACTGATGATTTAACTAATTTTAAAGTTATTTTTAGGAAGGGCAAAAAAGAGCAGGTTTTAAATCCTCTCGTATTCTGTGTACCATATGCATCTTTTTTGATGTTACACAGATTGCTAAATCGTAAGTAGGCTCAACCAGCTGCTGCATTAGCTGTTCCTGTGTCGTTTTTCTGTGTTAGGCGTACTTAAGCCCTTATGCAACCTAATACTTTCTTCATTGGAATAATTTTCTGCTGTTAACCAAATGCATGTTCTGCTTTGCGGTAGGGCTTTCTTTCACTTCCTGTGGTGGAGGAAAGCAAATACTGATGATACATTTTTTCGCAGTGACAGGATGTTTATCAATCACCTTGCACTTTCTTTGATTTTGTACTATTATACGTTCTGTACATCAATTTTATGTTTGGTATTTCAGTTTATTCTTCTGAAAGACTTCTGCCTTGAAGACAACCCTAGTACCTTATTTTTTCTGTTTCTATGGTGTTTAATTAATATAAATGTTATATGATTACTGTAAACACTGTTTATATACACATATGGATAATATTTACAAGAAATTTAACATTAACAGATTTTTTCTTTAATTTCAGCAGTGTTAATACTGTCTGCATGCTTCTGTTTTCCCACTAGAAAAAAAATCTATATACAACAATTAATATGCAAAAACAGTGTATAATGGACAAAATCAAAATAGTTAATGAATATAATTTTCCAAAATCTATTTCAAATTACACTTGAAAATATGTGTAATTTGTATCCATTTCAACTACACTTTAAAATGTATTTTCCCAAATATCCATCTATTAATTTTAAACTTTTCTTTAAAACAAAAAAAAGTATTATGCTGACAGATTGTTAAGGGTGTCAATGAGTCTGTTTTCACATATTATAATATACGTAGAGTAGTGTATTTCTTGCATAGGTGGTACCTTATTCAAGTTCAATTACAAATGTCACTTGAAGTACCGAATGTAGCTTTAGCTTCCATTTCCTGTGTCTTGCGTTGACGGCCCCTTTCCTCCCTATTGACCACATTCTTTCATCTGCTTAAGACATCTTGCTTTTCTAAACAGTATTTTGTGCGGAAATTGCAAAATAGGCCCTTATTTACATTGACTGTTCTTTATAATTTGCAGTCGATTTTGCTGTTCCTTGAGTTTTTCTTGGTATATAGGAGGAGATTTTCAGATCTGTAAAGGCACCTTATTGTGCTCAGAAAGTATAGGAATACTTGTAAAGTCACAAACATAGGCATACAACCGGCCTGAGGATATATTTGAGACTATTACAAGTTTATTTTGCTGGCAACTCATATAGTTTAGAAGGCACCAATGACTTCTTTTGCAATTTACTGAAAGATGGTACCGTAGGCTTCTCCTTCGAAAAACGTTGACTTGGATTCTGTGTTCTGGTGCAGGTTCAGTTGCTTTCTGGAGACCAACCCTCTCTCCAAGGTACTACGCTAAACTACAGTAAAATGAAGATTAAATTAGGTTTTGTTTCACTGTCAAATATGGCAAGAGTTAAGACTGAAAGTGTTTCCCTCCCAAAAAGGAATGGGTAGAGGTTTTTTCCCGTCTTCTAAAGAAGTGAAATGAACTTACTTCGATATTGCCTCATTTTGGATGATTTGTTAAAGATGTTTTTACTTGAAGAATGCAGCAATATTTTGCAAACATAATAGCTCATATAAATATTTATTCTTCTCCATAGAAAGAAGTTGCTACAGCTTCTTTGAGTGTTCTTTCTGTTAGGAAACTCGAGTAATTACAGGTTTATTAGTTTGTTGCATCTGCCATTTGTTTTGTGTGTTCATTTTCTGTTTTCCTTTGCAGCTGTCACTAGAGATGTGACAATTTCAACCACACTCTTGCAGTGTTCTCCATTGCTGGCTATGCTTTATGCCATTAACATCTTAAACTTTGCTTTTCAGTTTTAGAGATCATCCTTTGATTTTGTCCCATTATAATTTTGTTCATTACAGACTCTGTTGCCTCCAAGCTTGTTCTCTACAACTCTATCTCAGGTTTTCCATTCAGTTCTTCATAGTCTCCTATGCGTTACATAGTAATGTTTCAACCAGAATTTTTCTTTCCTCTTCATCTTCATTCACAGTGAATAGATTTCTAATGTTCAGTTGCTGGTTTTGCAGGTCTCTCTGAAAGTATAGCAGTACAAGGTAACAAAGCACGTTATTTACTCATTCTGGCCAATGTCATTGTCTTTTACTATTGATGTATATACTCGGTCATTCTTAAACCAAGGCTGTCAGGTGTCCGGATCTATTCCAGAGCTTATGCTCAGGATGCAAAGATGCCATTTGTTTGAATTCTTAAATAGCTGTTGGACTCAGCCTTGACATTTGTGATGAAACTGGAACTTTCCCTGTGTCCACGGCAATAAAGTTACATCCATTAGGAAGGTCTGTGTTTACTATTCTTCTTAGCTATTTCTTGGCAGAAGTGGACAGTTAGTTTGATTATAAAGTAAATATTCACTTGAAAGATTTTGACAGGTCTGAAAACCTCCATGCCCCAGAGCCGTAGTCAAGACTCATTTCTTTCCCTACTTCTCTCTTTATTTTGCTTTACAACTGTGGTGTGAAAATGACACAGACAATGACAGACAACACTTTTGAGGATGGGACTTTTACAAGTTCTTCAGCAAATCTGCAATCTTTGCTGGAGACTGGATGCATAATGTTGCATACATTGTAGTAGAATTGGAAACACTGGAGCAAAGCACCTGGCTTTTGAAAGTACTGATGCAATGGCTATGATTTTCCGCTGTAAGGAAGCCTGGTATAGCCAGTATTACATACTATAGTTTGAGGAGGTTGATAGCTACATACCCTTGCTACGTACTATGCTCTCATGAACATAGAAGCCAATTCAATCTGTGTCTGTCTCAAAGTTGCAGAATAAAAACAGATCCTCACCCTAGTTTGGGCTCCCAGGTGGTCCATGCAAAATCGGAGTAATAGGCAGGAGGAATTTAAAGCAGAGAAGATAGGTTATAGAAGGTCAGAAGTAGGAGAGTTTACTGAGGCAGAGGTAGATCTCAGATAACATTTTATTCCTTTTTACTGAACTTGCATATGAGCCACCTTGCTGCTGTGAAGGGTAGTGTTTCTTCCTGATAATCTGTGGGATCTCTGGCACTGCTTCTTCACTTAAAGCCCAGTCATTTATGATTTTCAACATTTCTGTATGAGTGCTGATGCTCTTAGACAACAAATGGGAAAGGAATGATTTGGGAGATGCTGAAAGAAAGCAAAAGGAAATGGGAGGAACAGAGACTGTATGCCAAGATAAGAAGGAAGAACGAGAGCAATGACAGCTGTCCTGGGGAAAGTGTTAGTGTTGCAGTTCTCAAAGTGAGAATATTTTATTTCGTGCTAAGGTAGTATGCTGCTGTAACCATATTCTCCAGGTCATCGACCTGAACATAAAAAAATTGTAATTCTGCCCTCTACAATAAACAAATTTACTGAGGAGAAAAGAAACACAAAATATTAGGTTTTGATCATATTCTCTTGTCCAAAACTGCACTTCTAGATTAAATGTGTATGTAGGCATGGGGGAAGGAGGCCTCCAGTCATGTTTTTTTTTTTTCTCTTTTATCTTTGGGGAGGTGACAGCAAGTGACTCAGTCTGTGCATGCCGCACCCAGCACCGTGGCAGGAAGAAATATTATTTTTTCATGTTTTTTTTTTTTCTCTTTTATCTTTGGGGAGGTGACAGCAAGTGACTCAGTCTGTGCATGCCGCACCCAGCACCGTGGCAGGAAGAAATATTAGTCTGTGCGAGAAGCACGTGCTGAATGCGTACCTGATTTTTGTCTCATGCAGGAAAAAGATGGCAAGCCAAATGCAATGTATCGTGAATCATACTGAATCTGCTGGGTGCCATTTAGACAAGTGGTATAGAGTTGTACTAACTGATCTGTAAAGTGATACCAACTCATTTGCGTGCGTAAAATGATCTCTTTTCTTCCTCTTAGTACATTTTTCCAACTTCTGTGCTCCAAAAAATAATTTGTTTTTTCACTCAGTCACTAACTAATACAGCCACTGTTTTTTTTCTGGGCACTTCTCAGACCATATTTCGACCTTGAAACTTGCTGTAATTATAGTTGAGATTTTGCATCCAGCAATCACCAGTGGAAACACTGCTTGTTATGGTCTTCAGTTGAGCTGGTTATCGCTTAATTGTGAGACATAACTGACTCTTGGCAAAGGTTTAATTAATTTTTGAATATAACTCTGTTTTAGGTTGTTTGGGAAAAAGAGTGATAGTCATATTAGAATTTTTTTATCTCAAAAAGGTTAAATTTTAATGAAAATTAAAATTGTCATTTAATAAAAGTTTTTTTCTAACAAATAGTCTTACATACAGTAAATCCTGACAAGCTTGTTTATACCAAGAAAGGAGAAAAATGTAAACAGTTACATGAAGTGAATTGAGAGGTCAGTCAGAAGACTTTAACATGCAGACATGATCTGTTACACTCAAAATCTTGTTATGGAGAAAGGGGAATGCACTTCATATACTAAGCTAAGCATTTATGGTTCATCTAATTAGTTTTGACTGTCTCATAAAATTAAGTCCATCTTATCTACTTATTAAAGTTTTGTTAGTAATATGGTTAAAATCTCATATATAAACTCCTACTAACTCCCCCTGTTATTTGGTGTTATGCTCCCCCTTCCAGTACTTCTCCAGCTTTTAAGATTGACTATTCAGTCTTCCTTAGGAAGGGGGAGAAGACTTTAACAGTAATTAGCATCTTGGTTTCTCCACCTCCTCTTCAGTTTTGGAGTCTGCTTGAGGCTACTTTTTTGTATTTTCTTAAGGTTGCTTACTTGCTGCTCCTCACCACTTCCCAGGCAAAGCTTGGGAGCCGCACGCTGCCCTCCCCCAGCCCCGTTACCCCGGAAGGGCTGTTAGGCCCCCCGCGACTATGTAGGGG
>NW_008794417.1:295765-319408 GCF_000699145.1 Aptenodytes forsteri | reverse complement strand
GCCCCCCCCCAGCCCCGTTACCCCGGAGGGGCTGTTTGTCCCGCAGTGACTACGCAGGGGTGCCAGCCCCCTGCCCCGGGTGCTCCCAGAGTGAAGCCAACACAGGGAGGCCACAGGCACGTGGCCACCAGGCAATTGCTGCCGTGGCTAAAACCAGCTCCCACTGAGGGAGGGCCAGACACGTCCTGAGAGCCTGCGCTGCCAGATCTCCACCAAGCCTCTGGCCTTGTGCTAGTGATGGCAAAAAAAAATATTTACTGGGCTGCAGAACAGAGCATCTCAAACATTTGTCTTGCAATTGTTACCGACTCACAATTACAGTCTTTCGAGACTTCACGTGAGTAAGAGCTGGTCTCGGTATGTGTTTGCAGTGTTGGATCTTTAATATTTACTGTTGCTGGCACATAGAACATTGCATAATGCAGTATTGGTCAAACAGCTACCTAAAATATTTATCAGTTTGAGAATGTGGTCCTTTGTGTTCAGGACAAATGTTCTTTGATATTTTTAAATTATTTAAAAACTTTGCGTGAGTGAATCGGAAATCTCATCAGTCATCTGACACTGGTTTGTGATGCTTAACTGTCTTTGCTTAGAAATCACAATAAGAATAGAAGTGAAGAGCAAATGCTAAAAGATACAGTTTTTCAGAGGTCAAAATCCAGATAAGTAAGAAGAAGGGACGCAGCCTCGTTTTATTGTTACATTTGCCTAGACTCAAGACCTGCAGATATTCATGCATATATGCTTTATTAAATTAATGCGATACATATCTAAAACCCATAGCTTTTAACACATAGAATTTTAAAACAGACTGGGGCAATGATGTACTTTATTGCTTTTTAAACTGCTTTAAACGTAGTAAAGTGTAGTACAATCTGGTAAACTGAAATCAGTAACCCTTGCTGTGAATGTGCATTTGTAATAGCCAGACTTTGAAAGCTTGTTTTCTAGTGACTACTGCTGTGAAGTCTGTTCTGCACTAATAAAATTATTTTTTACTGTATTACATCCACAGAAAACTTTAACGGCTGTTTTCAAGTTCTTTTCACTGTACTATAAGCAATTTAGGAAACTCCAGTGAAAGTACTCCCATGTTCTGAGGCTTCATTGAAAACATCCAGCATGGGACAAAGATTTGTTCACTGAATGACACCAAGTAGGTAGAATTGCTGGTATGATTTTTAGTAACTCATGTTCCTCTTGCGTTTGCAGACTATGGCACTATTAAGAAAGTACTTGCCCCGATGAACCAGACTTCAAGCAGCTGCCTGCTCGAGGAAATTGAACTCCTGCCGAAAAGTCAGCGAGAGCCCATCAGGAGCCTTCAGATTCTTCACAGCCAGAGTGTCCTTTTCGTGGGCCTTCAGGAACATGTGATTAAGGTCCCCCTGAAGAGATGTCTCTTTTACAAAACATACAGGTATGAAGAATCAGCTAGTCTGATTTGATGGGAGAAAAATGCTTGCGGGGGGGTGCGGAAAATGGGAAGGAAAAATGACTAAGTAGGAATCCAAATTAATTACCTCCCTCAGCAATGACTTTCTAGGTACACTGTTTATCAGAAGTGTCTCTGACTTCTTTTACTAACTTGTTAGGACTAGATGAGACTCTCAAGGAATTATATTGATATTTAAGTGTCATACAGATTCTGAATTGTGAAATGAAACAGCAAGAAATGGTTTATATAGAAAACAAGTATCTTATAATGTGCAATATAGCTGCTGGTTTAATATATTTAAAGCTTGAAACTTGGACAAATTTAAGTTGGGGGTTTTTTTAAGCTGAATTATAACTGAGTAAACAATATCTCTGTGGGTTCAGCAAGAAAACTAGGTTGGATGAACTGAGAGTTAAGACTAGTTGGAAAAGTGTCTATTTAAAGGTAGCGCTGGATCAGGAACCATAATAAATGTAACTCTTCTACTAGGTGAAAGTGTTATGCAACTAGCAGTTGTTCAATCAAACAAGGAAAATAACTTACAAACTATCACTTTGTTTTAGACTGTATTATGGTAGTTAAGGAATTTAAAGTTCAGCGTACAACTTTTTCTATAGGTTATCTAAAAGTACTTCTGGGTTGCAAAATATATGCTATTAGAGATTGTTAATTTCATCTAATTAGTTATATCTTCCCTTTGATATAAGTGTGGTTCCAGTAATTCAGTACAATTGTTCTGTTTTACGTCAGATGAACTCTGAACCAGTGTGATGAACTTTTTGAGAATTGTGACAGATGCATTTGGTTGGTTTTTAGCTTGTTTTGGGCCCTGACTGCAGGGCCCAAACATGCTTCTGCCCTCGCAGGGTGGGACCGCTGTGTCAAATCATAGACCACATACACGGCTGCAGGCTAGGCGTTCTTCTCCCTTTTTGAGCATGGGGTCTAATTGACAAGATCTTAAAAACGCTAAAAAAAAAAAAAAAGTGGTGCTGTTCCCATTTTACTGAGTAGAATAGTAGTTAAATGACTCAAATCCTGCTGAAATGGTACTTTATTCTTCTGCCCAGAGGTATGTGAAGTCTCGTCTTCCACTGGAATTACTTACTTAAAAGGAGATAAAATTATTACTTGTGGGTTTTTCAGTCATATCTTTTGTAGTTGTACCGCTTTGCTTGGAATAATTAAATATCCATTGCACCAAAAGGGTTACCATCCATGCTTTCTTCCTGGTTAAAGAGTTCACCAGCAATTCTAGCTCTGTTTTGTGAGAAAGGAGAGGATTTACAGCTGTGATCTAGATGAAATAAGGCATCTCCTTGTCATCTACCATTAGAGACTCAGATCGTTTGGAAAACGCAGGCATAATCTTTCTCTCACCTATCACTTTTGGCTTGACTAGTTTTTTCTTGGGCTTATGCTGGGTTTCAAGTGTATTTGGTTCTCTACAGGTGGAGAGAGTGTAGGTACCTTACTTGGGGCTATAAATTTCACTAGGTAATGAAACTTCTAAAACTTAGGCACTGCAGTGCTGGGTGCTTTAATACTCACATTCTTGTCATATGTTGCCAACTATTACTTTTACACTATAGCAATGGGTAAATAGAGTAATGAGTAAACCTTACCTAAGGAAAATGCCTTGAGGCATTGTGGTTCTTTTTTTGGATTATTTTAATTTTATCTGTTCACATTTATCATACTTAGGGCTGTATAACTGCACCAAGGCTGTATTCTGAACTTCCATCAATAATAACTAGAGTTTCTTCCCCAGATCAAGGGCACGTGTAGTCTTTAATATCGACTTCATATAATTTTTGAGAAATAGAGCATGCTTGTGTATAAATAACAGCCTTAAAAAAGCCAAAAGGCTGAAGATGTACTAGCTCATCTGTCCTTCCTTTTTGTGTCAATGGCAGAGCGTTCACCGTCTGATCTTTTCTAATCTTTCTGTTTAGGTTTATTGCAAGGGTTTCAGACAATGCAACTTCAGTCCCTCTGTTGAGCAGACTGTTCCACAAGCTAATATCTCAATGTCAAGATAATTTTCTTGAGATTGTCTATTTTTTATTTTTATTTCATTATTCCTTGTTTTATCTTCACGTACCAGCCTCTAAAGCATGTGATTATTGCTTTTCTTCATAGTTTATTATGTCTCCGTATATATCACTCTGATATGCTGTACATATTTAGCTAATTCGTATTTCCTTGTAAATCTGTTCCACCAGCACTTTCTTGTGGTGGAGTCCTCTGTGACACGGTGTTGCCTCTGACAGACATTCCCTTTGATTCAGGACAGTCCTATTCTGCCAGCTCATGGCTCCATTCCCACAGACACTGTTATTGAAGGCCCTTGAAAATATTGTTTTACATTTGGAGACTAAATTTGCCTTTTTTTTTTTTTTTTTGGTGTTCTAGGTGCAGTTCAGTGCACTTTATTGCTGTGACAGCAGACCATACCACAGGCAGAGCCTGTTGTCACACCTGTAGTTTGGGTTGCTCAGCACTTTCCATTACGCCATGATGTTTTTGTTGTTTATGAGTTGCCTGTGTTAGTTATTTGGATTGACAGTTTTCATGGAGAGGGTCTCCCTCAGACTTCTGCCAATGGCTGAATAGTTTTGAACACCCTGTCATAATCCTGCTGTTTTCAGGAATCAGCTAGGGAAAAATAGTTTGGGCCATGTGAATTCTTACAAGCAGTTCTGTAAAAAGCCCTGGTGTCTTCATGCTCCAGGAGGAAACAGCAGAGCAGTTACCTTAGTTCGGCTCTCCTTGGGGAAAGTCGTTAAGATTTGACCAGGTTACTATCACCTGGGTATTGCAGTTCACACATGTTTATCAAACTTTTACAGAAGACCATCAACATTATTCACTGGAGCTATTATTTTCACTAAGAATTCTTCAGCTCTCTGTACTTCTTCAGAGTTGAGTAGGCCAAGCATAAAGCACAACTGACTTCCGTATACCTGCTAATTAACTATAATGCGAGATAAATAGAATGATTATCATGAGAAGATAACTATTAAACTCCCTAAAGTTGCAGTGTTTGCTCTTTACTTTGAAGGCTCTAAGCATCTGTAATAAGGAGTAAGATCTGTAGCAGGGGGGTAAAGACTCCGTCCCCTGAAACAAAGAACCAGTCGGCTTTCTTTTATTGGCAGCTGTAGCCTTCAGAAGCAACCTTGGATGGCAGTGATTTCTCTGAGGCAAATCTGTTGATGTAATAATTTGTACTAGAGTTTTCAGTGCATCAGTTTTGAAAGCAGGGGCAATGAAAGGTTACATCAGCCCAATGTTCTGCAAATTCTTACCAAGCAAGGGTCAAGAATTGGTATTTCTGGTGGAAGATAGGTTTCACATACTTAGAAGGCTTGAAAACTAATCTTACTATCATGTTATGTCTAAGTAAATAAATAGTCCCATCTGCTAAAAGCTGTACAAGTAGTGACTTCTCTGGTGTGAAAAAACAACTTCTGGAAATTTTTGAGTATTGTTTTTTACATTATATGCTTAAAATATTATTTGGTCACAAGATTGTTTTGCTAAGAAATGTTATCATAGTTATTCTACTGTAACCCTGACTTTTCTCTCTCTGTACTCCATCATTTTTATTTTGGCTTCTTTGTTAACCATCAGCTACGCTATCTGTACGTATGCGAAAGATAACTGTAGCAGCACAGTAATAAGGAGGGTACTGGAGTAACTAACAGAAGAAAACAATTATTGCAAATTTGGTTGTGCTTTATTTCATTCCTAGAACTCCAAGATTATTGGATTAAGTATTTCAACAGCTGCTGTATTCCTTTATTTTTCCTTGGCTATAGATGTTGCTTCCTCAGAAGTACTCTCGCATTCAGTACAAACCTGTTTTCCTGGGATAAAACCAGGTTATCATTATATAGTAGAACAATGATTCCTATATACTAATATTATACAAGTTAACAACTAGTAATGTGGTCTAAACTATTACTAGATGCTAATGTGTCCAGAAGGGCTTGCCAACATATGGAATTGAAATTGCTGTTTTGAAATAATCATACCAGAATAGTTATTTTTTGATATCCAGGTGGATTTCCTTATTTCAAAATATGCAAGCCTTACTCCAGTTTAAATCAGAGAAACACACTGCTACATTAGAATTTTGGAACCACTTGAGGCCTAATTTGAATTAGTGATTCCAGAGTAATATTCCAGAATCAGAATCTTCATAAATTTCCCAAACTAGGATAAACTGTAATCCTGGCTGTAAGACTAGATTATAAGCACATTTTAAAAATGTGAAGTCTTTTTTTAGGTATTGATATACTGCAAAATTATCTTCAATTGGTGTGAACTTATGAGAACACTAGTAAAGTCAGCAAAACTATGAAATAAGCACAGCTGAAAGTCTTCCTCACTCAGTATAAGTAGAGTATTAGTCCCATACTGGGGAGGGGAATCAATTGAAGCTCTACAGATCTGAGGTTGACCTATATTTCTTTCTTCCCCTGTGAGGACCAAGGTGTTTGCAGAAAGTGTCTTTGTCTATCTGGTCCACAAAATGCATCAGAGACAAACTATGCATTTACATTTTGCTGCACCTGAAATATTTAGTCACAACTCTAAAGTGTGTGATCTATGCATGTACGTATTGTATTGTAAGCACACATTTTTGGCAAACAAGAAGGAATTTTGATAAACAGTTAGAATTTTACAGTCTGCTCCCAATGTATGTATTGCAGTACCCTATGGGGACAAAGGAAAATGTCTTTTCCTTTTAGTTTGCAAAGTTGTAAGAAAACCAGATGGATTTGACTACATATTCGCAATTCAGATTTTATTAGTAGGATATTATTTTAAATAAAGAAGTGATCAAAGAAATAAAAAAAAACCAGGCATGTGGTTTTCATATGTCATGATGTAATTCATTTCTTCGCTTTAAAAAATACCAAAAGTTTGAGGAATTTTAAGTTCAGTGTAGTTACTGTTAAGTTTTTCTTGAAAATCACCTGACATGTTTAAAGCAACGCACTTTCTAAGAGATCATTTCAGTAGTCATTTGATGCTTGGCAAGTGTATTCTCTGGAAACAGAATTTAAAGGCATTGGATGGTTTAAAAACAAACGAACAAACAAAGGCAAATCTGGAAGGTTTTTTATTTTAAAATAATTTAACATATCAGATACTGGACTGCTATGCAGTCAGGCCAGCACATACCGTATGCATCTCAGCTTACAGTGCTCTGCATTACACACCAGTTTTTTTTCTCATGAGAATTATTTGACACCAGTTTTTTTTCTCATGAGAATTATTTGCAGCTCTTTTAATATTCTATAATCTTTTTGTGGACATTTTTATTTATTTGAAGCTTTACAGAAAATTAACATCTGAGTTTGGAGTCCACTGTTGACCTGAATGTATGAAAAAGAGAGAGAGTATTCTTGATGCAGTAGTATGAACTGTGGGCAGGATTCCGGGACAGGAGTTTTGATGCTCCAGTTCTACGAGTCCAAACTGAGTAGCTTTAAAGGCCATCTGCTCCTTATAATACATTGTCAGGCCAGTGGAGGTATGTACAGTTACTTCTGGAATGAGAGGCAACGGTGCTCTCAAAATGTTGTGATACCTGCTATCTGGTTAGTACTTTTAAGGAGTCAAGTTGTACATCTTAAATCTGGGCCTGCTATCTTTATAATTGATTCATATTCTAGTATAAAGTTAACCTCAACATTTAAGTTCAAAAGAACCTAGGTTACAGCTGAGTAAAAGGATGTGGAAGTTGTGTACCCTGTTTACATTTATTTCCGCTAAAGATGTGCAGGTCTTTTAAAGACATGGGGATGCCATATGGAAGCCAACGTGTCCAGCCTGGGCAATCACTGTTATTGCTGTTCTGATCTAGGAACACATCAACTTGCGGGAAAATCGCCAAATCTGTTGCCCTTGGGTTGCCTTGCTACGTAGGTAGCTCAGATTTTCCACCGGGGGATGGAGCACCTCTCCTATGAAGAAAGGCTGAGAGAGTTGGGGTTGTTCAGCCTAGAGAAGAGAAGGCTTCGGGGACACCTGATTGCAGCCTATCAGTACTTAAAGGGGGCTTATAAAAAAGATGGCGGCAAACTTTTTAGCAGGGCTTGTTGCGACAGGACAAGGGGGAATGGCTTTAAACTAAAGGGGGGGTAGATTTAGACTAGATAGAAGGAAGAAATTTTTTATGCTGAAGGTGGTAAAACACTGGCACAGGTTGCCCAGAGAGGTGGTGGATGCCCCACCCCCGGAAACCTTCAAGGTCAGGTTGGATGGGGCTCTGAGCAACGTGATCTAGTTGAAGATGTCCCTGCCCATGGCAGGGGGGTTGGACTAGATGACCTTTAGAGGTCCCTTCCAACCCAAACTATTCTATGGTTCTATGATTTTCAGACCCTATTTGCCAACCACAGATTTGCAAGCTCTAGTTTCATCCCATCAAAAGGACTCCGAAAAACCCAGCTGCACCTGGTGGTCTCAGCATTTCCAGGCTCCTACCTCCTAATCAGAGGGCTGGAAACTTTGTCTTAGCTGATTGATATGGATGGGGACCTCAGATGTTATTTCTTTACAATGAATGGCAAGCCTACCTTCTCTTGTAGAGGGCATGCTCTGAAAGTTGTCTTTCACATTTGTTCCAAGTAGAGCCACTTGGAATCGTCTGTATTCAGAGAATTGTGTGTTATAAACAATTTTATTAAAAACATTATACATAAATTCCTGATTCTGGATTTGAAGGGAGGAGCTTGTAAATTTAAGGCTAGTATTGTCAGTGCATGCTGCAAGACTGAATTGTACCTAGATGGATTTGATTGCCTTATAGAAATTCAAGTAGGAGGAAGCAATAGTAGTCCACACAGAGTGGCTGAGATGATTAAAGGATTTGATTTTTCTTAACGGTACAGGCAAGGGTTAAGCAGGATTCTGAATACTTGACACGCATCTTAGTTTGAGCTTCTAGGACTTTATAAATTGTGTGCCTACCATTTATGTTCTTCTGCGTCATTCATCTGTATCTTTAGATCCCCGTTCTTCATTGCACTTATCTATAGATACAGACACATATATATATGTCTACAAAACCAGTAGTAATGAAAACACCGATAGGTACCTGTGTACAGAAGTCTGGTATCAGATTTGTGTATTCATTCAGAAGTAGATAACACAGTGCATTTGGAACACGAGACAGGCTTTTATCTTCACTTGTCTGTTCAAATTTGCAGTGAGGAATCTGGCTTCTGTGAAATAAGATGGTGACCCCTGTTCAGTTCCTGGTATACAAAGTGTCCAGATCACAGTTGACAGTAATTGGAACCAGGCATGGCTATCTCAGTAGAAACGATTTGAAAGGGTCAGGAGACTCAAATATCCTCTGTTCTTCAAAATGCTGTGTATAGGTAAAGACAGAAAAATGCTTCATTGAACAGTCTCAGAAGATGCACCTCTTACATTTATACATTCTCTGAATAACGTGTTACAGCTCAAGAGGATATCTGATTAGCACTTACAATGTATATTGATATGGGGATATATTCTTCCCCTGAAAGGAGATTTAAAAATCTCTTTGAAACGAATGGTATCAGGATATAGCTGTTAATCTTAAGGTTTTTTTGTTCTTTGGAGCACACACAATTCTTTTTAGTCTAAAACTCTATGGGGTTTTTAAGATATTTTGCTCTGAATGGTGTTCATTTCTGCCTCATTTTCTGTCTGAATAAATCATCTCAAATGTATCTTAAGTAGAGCAGTTTTGCTAGCCTGCTTGGTGATAATTATAAAATAGCTGAGGAAAATGACCTGCTGTTGCTGGCTTGCTTTAGAGTGGGATGACTTACGGTTCTGTTAGTAGTCAGTCAAAATCCATTGTTTAAGTGTTGCATGACTGTCAGTGGGCATACCGAACCATCGCAGCCAAATGAATGCCTTGCAGGAGAGACACTCAACTACCTATCATTTACGTTTGGTAAAAACGTAAAATAACAACATAGAGGAAAATCAGAATCAATCAGTAGAAGCCAAACGCTGTTCAACGTTTTTGTAGAGAGTGCTGACTCAACAGGGTAAGTGGCATCAAGAGTCTTAGAATGAACCAATTCACTTTTATTCCTGAATTTCCTTCCTGCACAAAATTGCCAGTTTTAGCAGCAGGGACAAATCATGTGAAGTCTTAGAGATGTGGGCTGGTGCCTACTGGGAGTAACAGACAAGACATTCATTTTCATCTCTGGTGAAACTGAGATGCAAGGTAGACTTCCAGAGACAAGATGGCTAATATATTATCCAGCTCTGCTACTTCCAGTGTCACTACCTGAAAAAGCCCTGTCAATTGAAAGACCTAATATTAATTTTAAAATTTATCTAATTTTTCAACAGTAGCATCTAAAATGGCTTTAGTTTAGACAGAGATTTGGGAGGAGAAAGGGATAAAGTTGTGTAGTGGTATCTAATTTCCAACTTCCCTTACGTACATGAATTTGGTAGCCATTTTGTACAATTTCTTTTGTTATTTCATGTATACACTGAAGCTGTTCCTCTTACTGCTGTCTCTTGGGAGAGAAATTAATTAAAAAAGAGTTAAAACAATATAAAATTTTCATTGATGGAGGACAGTAAGGACACATAATTGTGAGGTAATAATAGTCCCTTTAAATTTCACATTTCGGATAGAAGTTCTGATATTTTCATACTTAGAAGCTTTATTCTATCCTCATTTTCTATCTCTGAACTTATTTTTTTTATCTGTTTCTTTTCTTTTTTATCTAGGCATAGCAGATTAAAGTAATTAGCTGCTGTTATTCGCACATTAAATTATCCCTCAAAGGAAAGAAAATGGTTTTAAAAGGTGACATAATTAAGCAAATACAGATAAAAATTTAC
Organism: Aptenodytes forsteri; assembly: GCF_000699145.1. Classification (NCBI taxonomy): domain Eukaryota; kingdom Metazoa; phylum Chordata; class Aves; order Sphenisciformes; family Spheniscidae; genus Aptenodytes; species Aptenodytes forsteri. The sequence continues at coordinate 309,084 of NW_008794417.1, read as the reverse complement.
CCACATATTACCTCTCTTCTTCGTTTAAAAGAAAATATATCCACTTTTCAGAGATATGGGTGATCTAAGCAAGTGATCTAAAAGAAATAAATAAGAAAACCCTCTGAGATGTGAGGCAGGGAGAACAGAAAAGGACTGTTGTGTTAATACCTGAGAACAGGGCAGCTATTTAAGCCAGGTCCTGCCTCATTTCATGAATATATGTGGCATGCTGAACTCAAATGCCAGAAAGAGGGTGATGATGCTGAACTACACTTCCATGGTATGATTTTTCTCTCTGAATATAAGATTTCAAAAATTAAACTTTTTACAAGATGAGACTTAGGTATAATAATGACTGGAACAATCAATTAGAACATTATTTTTTTAAAAAAGGCAAAACTAGAGTTTCTCGTGTGAGGAGTACTTCTCAGACAAAATTTACTGTTGGTTTGTTTGGAATAGTACATATGTTTCCAGGATTAATTTCTGTACTATAGTGTAAAGAAAAAAAAAATATTGAAGACTGTTAATGCCTCTCATTTTTGGAGGAAGTTCTTCACACTTAGCCTCTTGTCATTTGCATGAGGTTAGCTGAGTTATTAACTTCTTAAAATCGTAGTTTTCATATGGTCAGTGGACCTTCCTCACTGAATTCTGAAAAGATTCACCTCATTTTATCTTGCTGCTGTGCTCTCCAAACCTGTTCACTTACTGAAACGGCCATGTTCGGTGTCCACAGAGCAATTGAACATGCTTTGTCCCAGCAGTGCAAGGACTTTTTTTAACTTTATTTCTTCCATGAAACTAGGATCTGTTCTGATACCAGGAAGTTATAAGAACAATAGAAATATGCTTTTAGTGCCCTACTTATAACTTCTAAGTGACTTGTAATGATAGGTGCAAGCCATTTTGATTTGCCTGGGTGGAAAGTAATGTGGAAACAGAAGCAAAAGAGGAAATGGGGTCTAAGAGCAGAGTGGGAGAAGGATCAGCTTTACTCCCAGGAAAGAGGAGTGTGGTTCTAAGTGAAAGGACAGTGACTTCTAAAATATTTTATTTTTTAATAAAAAGTGTCTAAAGCATAATAACTGCATTTAAAAATATTAACACTTAACATAAAGGAATAGTAAAGTTGGAAAAGTGAGCACTTCTACTTTGAGAAATAGCACAGCTAAAGTTGCCAATTGTGCATGATGTCAGCCTTTAACTTTTTTTGTATTCTTTTTTCATAAAATACGTGCTTTATCAGAGGTACTCTGAAGGAGATCACTGAACATCTTGTCTTGCAAACACTGGAAGGCCAAGACACTTAAAACTTTCCATAATTTGCATTAATTGTCCTCCTCACTTTCTACATAGTTAAATGGAAACGTGCAGCCTGAGTTACAAAAATGCTAAGTGCTTACAGCTGCAAGAGCCATCACTGGGAACTCTCTTCTGAACACTGAATCCCCTAAACCAAAAGCTTTATCTGCGAACTGGCAGCCTAATTAGGGGTACCTAGGGAGTTTTGGCTATTATGTTTCTTACTCTGTGCCCATTTTGCAGATGGGAACTATCCTCCCACATAGTACTGGAAATCCACGTTGCCAAGTGTAGAAACTAATCCTTTGAAATTTATAAGCACTAAGAATCCTCTGTAATGGTATTATGGAATAGCATACTAAGGAATTAGTAAGTCTGTGTTTTGTCTGATGTTAGCATGGAACTACATGAGGAATGCCAGAGATAGATAAACAGAAATATGAATAAAACACAGGATTTGTGAGGACAGAATCACAGAAGGGTTGAAGTTGGCAGGGACCTCTGGAGGTCATCTGGTCCAGCCCTTTGCTCAAGCAGGGTCACCTAGAGCCAGTTGCCCAGGACCAGGTCCAGACAGCTTTTGAATATCTCCAAGGAAGGAGACTCCAGAACCTCTCTGGGCAACCTGTGCCAGTGCTCGGTCACCCTCACAGTGAAAAAAGTGTTTCCTGATGTTCAGAGGGAACCTCCTGTGTTTCAGTTTGTGCCCATTGCCACTGGGCACCACTGAAAAGACCCTGGCTCCCCCTTCTTTGCACCCTCCCTTCAGGTATTTGGACATATTGATGAGATCCACTCTGAGCCTTCTCTTCTCCAGGCTGAACAGTCCCAGCTCTCTCAACCTCTCCTCCTAGGGGAGATGCTCCAGTCTCTTAATCATCTTTGTGGCCCTTCACTGGACAGATGTGATGTGAACAGACAATTAAAGAGAGAATGATAATTCCCATGGATTTGAGTTGAACAAGAATGATCAGTCTAGCATTTTTTATAATCTAGACAAAATGTTTGAATTTATATTTTTTATGTGTAATTTATAGGTATTTTTACAAGTGTTAAAACAATTCTGTTACGCTTCACTATGATGGGACTTACACCTACTTTCTTATGTATCTTTAGCTATGAAGCTGCAGACCTGTTGCCTGGACTGTTAATGCTTAACCTACCAGTAGCAAGAGAAAGCTGCCATTTAACAGAGAAAAGAACTTCTAGTTTTGTAGAGCGGGTCTTTCAGAGTCTGTAGGAAGCTGGACTACCATCCTTCTCTCTAACCTTCTTTTTTCCTCCTCAAGTGCCACTAGGAGGGAATGTCTAGAGCAGCATGTGATATGTGAGAGGTGTGATAGCAGCCACCAGCACCCCTTTGAACTTATTTCCAGGGATTCTACAGCAGTGCAGAAAACAAATCAGAGGGTTTTCTAGTTAATTTTCAAAGAGTAGACATTGTCTTCTGATTTCTGACAAAGATGATAACTATAATTCCAAAACCAATAGAAAAGACTAAGAACTGTAACTCCTGATATCTTGTTTACTTGGAGCAGGCAACATACGCTTTTTATGAATTGCTGTAATTCTCTAGTAATTAAGTACAATAATCAGTCCTGACGACATACCATGCATACAGCCAGAAATTCAGCTATGCACTTAAAAGAAATCCTGGCTTTGTGTAGGTATTCAAATTCATTTTTCTTCTGTTTTGTCATTTCATCTGTGCCATACCACATCATCAATTTCACTGTCTGTTTTAGGCCTATGAAATATGAAGAGGTGCCACATAGTTATTTAGAGATCTTTGGCCGGTGCAGACGAAGATAAATGTTCATGTTTTCTGACTGATTTTCATTCACAGTGCATGCATTGGATCCCAAGACCCTTATTGTGGCTGGGACATGGTGATGAAGAAATGCACAACACTGGAAGAAAGTCTGAGCATGAGTCAATGGGAGCAAAGCATTACTGTGTGTCCAGTAAGTCCAAATACATTCATTTATCTCTTAAAACTTTTGATACCACGTGAATTTCATGAAAATGAGCTGGCATAGATTTTTCAAGCTCAGAAAACTGTGTTAATGCCATTTTCTTCAGGCCTTCCCATCAGATTTTAACAGGACATTTAGTTTGTTTTCTATTTTTTATCAAACTACTTATATAATATAATCAAATTATTTATAGTACTGTCAAAGGGTAGTTGTTTTTTACCTGTAGTGTCTGTGTTCCCACCTTGAATACAAATTTTCACTAACATTAGAGATATTGACATATTTTTCTCTGTAGGATTTTTCTCCATTTTGTACTTTGAAAAAATTTAATCGCTAGTGGTATAATCTTTTCTTTTAGGATCATCATTGCTAATATAAAAGGCCATATAACATTTTTCAAAGTCCATGAATTGGAAGGGTGAATTGTATGAGTTAAGTCTCACCCACATAAATGACAGGAGTGATAATTATAATAAACTTAGTGTTAATATTTACAGTGGCTTAACACTTCTCTTTAAAAATGATTTTGAATAAATTTAATATAATAAAAAAACAAACAACAAAGTTGATTTTTATCCCTCCTTTTTAATGTGGTTCCAGTGTTGTTTTAGTATTGGTTCTTTTCCCTCACTCCAAAGAGCACAAAAAGAGGGTTAAGAAGGATCTTCCTTGTACTACTAAGCTCTTTCCTTTGGAGACTCATGCTGCTTTGTCTTTGCCTTCTGCCCATGAAGAGGGAGCCTTTCCAACTCAATTCTGCTTTCATTGCTAATAAGGACTCCTTGAACTTGTCCCCACTCGCCACTGGAGCACATGCATCTATGAATTTATGCTCATATGACATCCGTGTTCTATTCTCCATGTGTTTAACAAGCTCCTTTGAACATCTTACTGACACTCCTCTCTCTTAAGCTGGGCTTTGTTTAGTGAACTAGAGATATGCAAAATTATAGTATAAAGTTCTTCCAGCTTTCACTTGTGATCTCTACATGTGTTGCAGCAGCCTCATAGATACAAATCACTACACCGATTCTGAGGTCCTTGAGAACTAGCTCCTGTCTTCTGACTGTCTGTGTTTGACATTAAATAGTAATTTTGTAAACAATATCTTGTCCTGTCCTTTGCATCCATGCTCTCACATAGTGGCCTAATAAAAAAGGCTTGCATTGGATTAATCTGCATTAACATTTTAGCTCAAATCAGGAGCAACTTTGTGGTAAATACTCTGTTTTTTCCCATCTACTGTTCTTTGGTTCACATGACAAAGCAGTCTTGAAGCACACAAGCCACATTACTTTCAGATGAAATTAAACCAAAAATGTGCTCCAACTACTGCTAGGCATTTGATCCATGACCAGAATGAGTCCAAAGTAAAGCCCACAAAATACGTATGGTGTATGTGTCAAATCTTCAACACCAACTGTTTTATTTTCCAGATTTGCAGTTTATGTGTGTACCACTTGCTAATATAGACATAGCCATTGTCTCACAGAAAGTCTGGATTCAGTCACTAGTGCAGTCCTTGCCTCCCTGATTGGCAAGTAACTAGATGCACTGTACAGTATATTCATTTTCAAGTACATGGAGTGTATCATATCTCCCTGCGGTAATCCTACAGGGTAAATGTGGTTATGTGGAGGGTTTGGTGGTGGCCTAGTTGGGTTGCTGTTTTAGGAAGGATTACTGGAATGGGTTGGTCGGTCGATACTTGCATGAGGAGTCTGCCTACTGCTTAGTCTTTGAATTCTGGCATTACCCCTTACTTTCTTTCATAGATACAAAGCATGTGGCCAAGAGGGATGGAGGGGGAGGGATGAATGGTTTAGAAAGCAGAATTCGGTTCTGTTCCGTTCAGCTGGAGAAACAATTATACATGACAGTTGCGTAGGAACTGACAGTCTAGTCAAAGCAGGGGAGCACCAAAGGATTGCTCAGAAATTCATCCACAGCTGTGAGACTTATTCTGCATATCATATATGAAAAGATTTAGCGAGCCTCCAAAGGAGTTTTGGAGTTGAGCAGATTGGGATTGCATAATATCAGGAAAATTTTAGAATTCACTGTCTAAATTGAAAAGCGTGGTTTTACCACTTTACTGTCTTAAACCGCTGAACTCTAAGTAACACATTATTGAACAAATTTGAAAACCTCATAGAAACATTCCTTTAAAATAACACTGTATTCTGGCAAACTGCAATCAGTTACAATTTTGCTTAGCGAGGCTTTCAAATATTTGTGTTTACAGCATTTTTATATGCTGTATTCACAGCAAGATATATAAGCCGAGATGTAATGAATTTCATTTTGTAGACAACTGAGCTATGTCCATCCTTGACATTTGCTATATACATTTAAGATAATGTAGCAGGCAGAACATAACAGATTATTAGAAACCTTCTGCCCTCCCTGTTTTGGTTCCAATTGGTTCCAGTATCTTAATTGTTAGTAAAGCTACACTGATCTTTTTAACGCTATAGAAAAATTTGTCAAGTTAATGCATGACCAGTTTCTTCTAAACTCGGATCAGAGAGGGAGGCCTGTTTATACACTAGTTTAGCCCAAAATTAAAAGTGGTACCAGTTGCACTTGAGAAATTACTTCCTAGGGAATTATTCCTATATCTGAATATTTATTGGTATGTCATGGTAGAGCAGGGAGGGGGCTAGGAGAGGTAGCTGAGCATCTGTGTTACAATCTCTCTGAACTTTGAAGATCATTTGAGACAAATGTGGTTATTTTGGTTATCTTGCTTTGATTTAATTTTCAAGTTGTTTTTTTAGGTTATTGTTTCAGTTGCATGACTACACCAATTGTGCATGAATATAGATAGTAATTAATGCTATGGCACATATATATACTTTGAGCTTCTTTCAGTTGGTCAAATTATTCATCCAATATTTTTTATAGTAATGAAGGTTCATTGTTTTGCCGAAATATTTTCCAGTGGGACCACTTGCAATCCATCGCTCAAAAATACACTGTGTGACATTATCAAAGAGCTTTTACAAGGAAAGTAAAAATAATTTTTAAAAAAAGTTGTGGGGTTTTTTTACATAAGTATGCAACATGAAGTGGCTTTATTTTTACAGCTGTAGCAAACATTGGACGCAGGGAAAAAGTATAGTATGGGATCTTACCTGAATTCATTAGCAGCTTCAGGAAATACTCCAGAGCCACTGAATTATACACAAAGTAATCTCAAACCAAAGAGCTCGTGGCAGATTTAAGGAATGGGTCACTGAAGATGTGACCTTGACTCAGAGTGCAGAGGCACAAACCAGGAAGACAAGGTGGGTGCAGAGAGGCTCAAGACAAAGATGACTGATATTTGGAGGACATTAGGAAGGAAGAAGGGACTAGAAGTATCTGCAGCAGGGAAAGGCTGACAAAACAGGGTGGTAGAGAGGGAAAGCAGAGTGCAGCCGTGCCAGGAAAGTACAGCCATATTGTCTGCATGATTGTGATTTTCCCCTTGAGGCGTGTCAGATGTTAAAAGGTTATTGGGCATAGGTTCTCGTGAGGGCTAAAAAGGCCCCTCATCAGTACATTTTGCTTTCCTATAGTCCTATGATGAAATTGTTTGATATCACTTGTGAAAGGGAGATATTCATAGAGAGACGGAGCAGGTGAGTCATGGGGAACCGCAGAGACTGCAGTGGGATGATCTTTACAGGACTAGGGGTCACAGATCAAGAAAGAGAAACCTGCCATCAGTCTGTGCTTCTGAGCTCAAGCTTTCAGCTAAGTTTTATGAATACTTTCCCTGCCACTTGATATAAATTATGATAACCGTAGACAACTGTAGCTTTAGTTTATAATTGTAGGTGCAACAATAAAGATGCTTTGGTGCAGCATAGAAATAGAAAGCAGTAAAGACATTTTCACATCTCTGACATTAATTGGATTGGGGACATATCATTGCTAGTTTATGGACAATATGTTTGTTAGACCAGCTGTGTAAGAGAGAATGGGTTTACTTGTCACTTAACTAGAAGTAAGTATTTCCTGTTGTTTTGTGAAAAACAACAGTGTATACTCCGCATGAGCAAAGGTCGGTGAGTTATTTTCAATGAACAGCTGTCAGCAGAATTTTGAAATGATGAATTATGGCTATGTCAGTTGTAGCTGGCAGAACATGCACATAGCTGTTCTGTGGAGAAGCTATATCTGTGAAAAATAACTCATGAGAAATATAATTAAGAGTGAAATTATGGAACCTTTACCACAGTGGAAAGAATCAGCCAGCATCCAGCGTGGCAGTGGAAACATGTCTTGTGCTGTAATTGAATCTCTTGTATCTTCAAATTATTAGTGAAATGTATACTTCCCTCACCACTGTTAAAATGAAACAATACTAAAAATAGAAAAAGGGAGACACCATTTCAGATCATTCATGACAGTCTACAGCTGTAGTTCCTATTTCAATATATAAGCAAATGTTAAAGTGTTACTTTCTTACACATTTGATAAAATATGCATGATTACAACTGATACATATTTATTTTTATCTAGGAGTGAATTTAAATGCTATTTAGCCTGCACTTGTTAGTACTGCTGTTTTGACTGAAAGTTAAAATGTGACAATCAAAAGGCAAATCCTTTAGCATTTAAGTGAAAAAGTGGCCATCATTTCCATCTATGATCACAGATTAGTCAAGATTAACACCTTGCTAAAAGAATTAACAATATGAAAGCCTATCTTTGTTAAGAGAGCTGAATTCCCCGTGTCCAGCCCCATTTTCTTTATAAGTTCCAGTAACCATGGAGGCTGCTGCAATTTCCTTTAGCACATTTTGTTTCAGCTGGGCAGTAAAGATTTCTTATTAACATGTGTTATGGCTGCATGATGGAAACATTCCAGTCAAGATGAGAATGGTCCGACCCTTCCAGCCAAAGGTGTTGAGAATTGACTTCAACGGGAGCAAACTGTCTCATCATGGAGGGTTAGGTGCTGCTTTTTGAAGATGTTTTTAGGAATTATACATACAATTACATGTAATGTTTAGAGAGTCATATTTAAAACCACATTTCACTTTTATGAAATGGTGCTATATGTGCTTCAAAAAACTGTTGTCAAAAAAAGACACTCGTCATGGAGGTTTGAGGTTGATTCATCCAGTTTTGTTACCCTGGAGTATTATCCTCTGCTGCCTCTTCCTTTTGATCTAGATCTGGGTTTCCACAAGCGTTCTTGCACATGCTGTTCTACAGTCAGTATCCAGGTTCCTAATCACAGGTAAATTTTAGCAAATAGGGAATACTGTTATCAGAAGATAATTGAGAAAGTGAAACTATACTTTGTTGAATCACTGTAGGCAAGCACGGTTGCGAAAGGTAATGGTTAGTTGTGATTATTGTTATTGCCACAGTGGTGGCATCCAGTGGCCCAGATCGGTTGGAGGTGGTGGGAACTATGCAGCTACAGAAATTATAAGGGGAGCTTGCTGTCTGGAAGGTACACCTCTCCAGTGAAGGCTTTTATTGTTGGTGGCTGAAGGCTGTACCTCCGTGTACTGCAGAATTAAGAGGTTGTATGAAGGAACTGTCAGGCCTTAGGTAAGCCTTTCTGTTGTGTTTGTTTCTAGATGAGGAATCTGACAGTGGATGGGCATTTTGGAACATGGTCGCAGTGGAAACCTTGCACTCACACCGACGGTGCCAGTGTTGGCTCCTGCCTCTGCAGGACACGTGTGTGTGACAGTCCTGCTCCTCAGTGTGGAGGTTGGCTGTGTGAAGGACCAACCATGGAGATTGCCAACTGTTCCAGGTACACAAAACAATTTCAGGTTCTATCATTTATGGTTTAAAAGTTTTTAACTTAATCAGAATAGAACCTACCCTGTGAAATCTCATCTGCAATCCACTGATCCTGTTCAGTGCATGAAACAGCTCACAGCAATGGCCACAGCAAATGAGACATTAGAAAGTATCTCTCAGACTTTGTGGGGAGAGAGAATGAGCCGGATGGCAAATACTGATTTCAAATGCTGTGTACCAAATAGTATTGTCCTCAGCTAATTTTAACAAAAACTCAGGAAAAAAAAAAAATCAACGTTACGTAGTATCTAAAGTATGATACTTTTTCTCAGTTCTGTAAGTCATAAAACTTTTTTTCTGGAAGTCAGAACTGTTTACTCTTTTGGATGTCTCATGTCACCATTATATTCCCCCGTTCTGCCTTGGGAAAGATGTTTTTGTTATATCTTCTGATTGTATCATGACATCTAGATCTATTACCAGTCTGTATGCCACTCTTTAGCCACTCTTTTGTCTTCCTCAGGCACGTAACCACTCCCAGAAAAAACAGTGAGAGCAGATCATTTCAAAGACACTCAAAACACTGCATATTCTGAACTGAATTAGGAGTTCATGTTTAAAACATTATACATACTTTAATTGCAAGATGAAACTTATACTGGTGCATTCTGCTTATTTTCAGTGATTCTTTCTGCTTTTTGTCTCTTTTTTTAAACATCAGAAGCACATCATGGTAGTGAATAAAACTGATTATCCTTCTGCACAAGATAACTGCAAGCTCTGTAAATGGAAATAGTCGATTTTAGGGAAATTACTAAAAACATAACAATATAGTATATAACATCAGATTAGGAGAATGGTAGAAAAGATAAGCATGCTGTGAGATACTGAACAATCAAACAACGGTTATTGGCTGTCAGGTTTAGAAGGGAATTTGGAACATGACTTGGGACTTGATTCACGTACTACCATTGTACTAAAAACATAACAACATAGTATATAACATCAGATTAGGAGAATGGTAGAAAAGATAAGCATGCTGTGAGATACTGAACAATCAAACAACGGTTATTGGCTGTCAGGTTTAGAAGGGAATTTGGAACATGACTTGGGACTTGATTCACGTACTACCATTGGCAGTATTACACTACTGTTTTAACATCTTGCTTCTGTTAACACTGTTATATTAGTAATTGATTCCCAGAATTCATGGATATCCAGGTATTTTTTTCATTTTACCACTTAGGTCAGACATTGCACTGACAGAGATCTTATTTTTTGTCTGTGTTACCAGTGATAGCTGATTATTTTTTAAAAAGCTTTTTTTCTGTGTTATCAACTCTTATATCCCTTATAATAACAAGACATCAAGATGAGTGAAATTTAAATTGGTAATATTTGTGATAAATTACTTGAATAATCTTATGTCATTTTTATTACTGGATTTAATTATTTTCATTGTTTAAAAAAATGATTTCAAAATCAAGTAAGGCGCTATTTTAACTTTTGCTTTTATGATGAAACCTCAAGAACTCATTATTGTTTAGTTTTATTTTTCTTGATTTCTGTTTGTCTTCTGCCAATACAGAAACTGCAAGCTAGCCATCAAAAGGTTTTGGGAACTCCTTGAAGTGCATCATTTTTTGCTTAGGACAGGGTATGAAATTCCTTTTGAGATGTTTGGTCTAGTACATTTTTTCGTAGGGTATATTGGGGAGGGACAGGAGTGGCCTTTCCAAAAGTTCACAAATGCAGGATACAGCATGTGAATTCTGTTAGCTTTTTTGTTACATTAAAAATAAGGTATTGTTACCTTAATGGAGTATTCTGTTGAAATTGCGAACTAATGCATTTTGACACTTACTTATTACTCTTTTTCCTTTAATCACTTTCCTTTCAGAAGAGGTAGCAAAACTTGACATTTTAATCTCCCTGAAAAAAAGACCCACAAATAATAATTAGAACAATATGTGATTAAAAGTTATCTTCAGAACTTTGATACAGGAGTTTGCAGATGAAGTTTACCCAGAATAAAGTGACCGAAAGCAACTAAATAGCTTCATATCTTTGTACTTAACTTCTTGTGTAATTGGGTCATTTTAGCAGTTGCTGATTACAAAGCATGGAATATGGAAGGATCAGAGCACCTTTATTTTAGTTCAGTATTCTTTAAGAAATGGAACACGATGCAGTATTAATGACTTCTACAGAAATATTAATGGGCCAGATTCTGCTGTCAGTCACACCTAATCAGCCATTCGCTATGTATAACAGATGACAGAGCCTGAGCTTTTTATTCTACCAGAAATGGAGGCTGGACACCATGGACTTCTTGGTCACCTTGTAGTACCACTTGTGGAATAGGCTTTCAAGTTCGTCAGCGTTCCTGCAGCAATCCAACCCCTCGACATGGAGGACGCGTCTGTGTGGGACAGAATCGTGAGGAGAGGTGGGCTATCTTTTTTCTACTGTCTGTTTTAATTTCTTCTGCTCAGCTGTATTCCACTGACATTTTCTCCTTTACCTGCCTTGGTTTTCTCTTCACTTTCCTTTCACTCTTTAACTCCACTGCTGTACAATAGCAGTATTCCCATTAGCAAGGCTGTGGGTCTGCAGTGGTTCTTTCATCTTTCACTTAGCTGCATCCCTCCTGAGCCAGCTGAGAACTCCTGGTAGTGCCAGAGAATTGTGCTGAAGCAATGTGCTGCTGTCCCTTGAGACCCTGAAAATTGATTCTCCTTGAAAATTGATTGCAGTGTGTTTGAATTGTAACTCGCCCAGCTTCAAGACCTCGAATTCAGAGCAAAATATAGTAAGGTCACAGCATTATGTTACTGATGCTGTGAGTTCATTTTTTTGTCTTAAATGAATTAAGAATCTATATAACACGAAAGGAAATTTCAAGGGCTTTGTTATATATTCAATAAATATAATACACCTTGAACTCAAATATCTTTTAGTAAGGTTTCAGGTTTTTTTTAAATTGTTTGTAGATATATTAACCCCTGAGCAGATCAAGTCAGCTCAGATTTTGATTTCACCATCTACTGCTTTGGCACTGGGCTGGGTATTTTGTCACTAGCTCAGAATGTAAAGTTCAGGCCTCTGATTCCATTTTACATGCACCCTAATGTCTCTAATTGATGTGTTAGGAATTTTAACAGGAATTAAATATTTCTTTAAATCAAACTAGAATATATTCATATAAACTGCAACTCTTAGATACATTATGTTGTTTCCCGAGGCATGCCAAAAAGCTAGATAGCAGAAGACTGGTGTTGGTGTAAGAATTGGAGTACTGTAGTCATCTGTTCCAAGAGATGTATGTGGATACGTTTCCTCTCAATATGCACTTGCAGCTTACTTCAGTGTTTCTGTATGGATGATTTAGTATCCTATACTGCTGTTGGATGAAAACAAGATTCAGTAACCTTTATGATGAGTTTCAGTGTGGGATTTAATTAAACACCAACTCCGGCATTTCTTCAGGTGAAGAGATTCCATTGAAGGGAAGTTGCATCACACATTTATGTATTAACAGATCAGCAAGGACCTGGTCTTTCTAACTCTACATGTTAAAGATCAGTATCACAGAACATGTGAACACTTCTTGCTGTTTCAGGGCCATGAATATTTACCATTTCATGGCAGAGGAGAGCATTTTATTATTTTCTAAATTGCTTTCTGAAAATAGGTTGTCTGACCAAAAAGCCATCGCCACCAAATGTAGATTATATCTGCTGTTACATAGCTCTGTCCAAGCATGAAAAATAGTTACTGATTTTCTTGAACTGAGATGTCAGTCCAGGGCAGGACACAAGACGACTGAATATAGAAGAAAAGAGTTCAGTTGGGATAGGCTTTTTTGTGATGGACTATGAACATTAGTAGTCATTGTTCATCTTAGGTTTAACATGGAATAAAAGTCCAATAAGGAGTTTCAGAGAAATACAGAAAACCGTAAGAAATACTTCCATAATAATAGGAGAAAATGTCCAGTATTAAGACAATGGGTGCACTAAAAAGCAGTTACAAAATGGAAAGTGATACTTACAATGGGTTGAAATAATAGCAGCCTAGGAGGATTGAATTTTGGTTCAGAACAGTTCTGAAGGAACAGCAGGCTTATGTTGCTTTGCTGTTGTAGCCTGCTGGTTACTTAGAATCATAGAATCATTGAGGTTGGAAAAGACCTCCAAGATCATCGAGTCCCACTGTCAACCCAACACCACCATGTCCACTAAACCATGTCCCTAAGTGCCGCATCTACACGTCTTTTAAATACTTCCAGGGATAGTG
>NW_008794417.1:248442-295610 GCF_000699145.1 Aptenodytes forsteri | reverse complement strand
AGAATCATTAAGGTTGGAAGAGACAAGAAAGATCACCGAGTCCCACTGTCAACCCAACACCACCATGTCCACTAAACCCCCTAAGTGCCGCATCTACACGTCTTTTAACTACTTCCAGGGATAGTGACTCAACCACTTCCCTGGGCAGCGATCCAGTGTGTGCACTAAAAAGCAGTTACAAAATGGAAAGTGATACTTACAATGGGTTGAAATAATAGCAGCCTAGGAGGATTGAATTTTGGTTCAGAACAGTTCTGAAGGAACAGCAGGCTTATGTTGCTTTGCTGTTGTAGCCTGCTGGTTACTTAGAATCATAGAATCATTGAGGTTGGAAAAGACCTCCAAGATCATCGAGTCCCACTGTCAACCCAACACCACCATGTCCACTAAACCATGTCCCTAAGTGCCGCATCTACACGTCTTTTAAATACTTCCAGGGATAGTGACTCAACCACTTCCCTGGGCAGCCTGTTCCAGTGTTTAACCACTCTTTCAGTAAAGAAATTTTTGTCCTTTCCCTCTTCATCCAGTTCAGCAGCAATCTGGGATGTACATGCCTGTGAGTTTACTGCAGGATGCGGTCTTCTCTCATAGCTCCTCTGTCGCTGTTTCCTATCTCCTTGAAACACCCTCCACTCTCACCGGCCCTGCACCTTCCTCTCACTCACTAGCTTGCTCACAGCTGACCTTCCTGCTTCTACCCTGATTTTGTTTAAGATATCCATGATGTATGCTGACACTTTAAAAGTTTTTTTTTTAAAAGTACTTTTAAAATTTATTTCCAGAAGGTGTGGTATATTAGGAAGTTTTGTCATATCATTTGTAAAGCAGCTAGAGGAATGAGGCATCATTTATTTGCCAGGATTTTTGTCGGTGTCAGGCCAAGTACTTGGATAAATCTTTTCAGAGCTGTAAAAGCAGAGTGTCCTGGGAAAGTCAGCAGCCAGGGCCCATCCCACCACCCCCAGCAGGGGAGCGGGGCAAGCCTGGCAATTGTGGCCAGATCCAACCAATAGTCTAGATAATAGGTGATATCATGGTGATGAGGCAGGTCTGAGGTCCAGCTTGGAAGCCAAGCCACAGGCCAGGGTTAGGATCAGGTTTAGTGGTCACCAGGCAGGTCTATAGCAACAGGGCCAAAAACCATTCCACACATTGAGGTCTAGACCAAAGGGTTCCATGGTGGGCCAGGGACAAGGTCCAGAACTTCTCCAACAGCACAGCTCAGGAAAGTGTTGAAGGTCCCTGGCAGAGCTTAAATAGAGCTCCTGGGCCCATGGGTGTGGGTAGAGGTCCCAGGTGAGGCTGGTTGGGGCCATTAGGGCTTTATGAGTGTCCTCAGGGCTGACAGCCTGTAAAGAGTTTTGAGCTGTGAGGGCAATGGAGTACCAGTATTTGCAGTAGTCCTAATTCACTGCTTCACTCCAGTACTGCTGGAGATACATCTGTACCAAACAGAAACAGTTCCTTTGAGAATTGGGCCCAGTACATTTAGGCAGGCTGAGCAAATACTCCACAGGCAGTAACTCCTAAGAAACGTTTACCTCGGTTTTGTATCCAGAGTACCAATAAGCAGCTTCTCAGATTTTCTCATTTAAATTAATTGATGCTTATAAATAGCCTAACATTTCACTTTCTTAATGGCCCAGCTCATATGTAAAATGAACATATGTGTAGTCTTAGTAAAAATTAGAATTAGTTGGTTTACACATTGTGTGCCTTTGTCTTTATAAAAGTGCATATTCACATCACCTTCACATGTTCAGGGGCATAAATATGGGATTCAGTTTTCACAGCCAACATTGTGCCAAACTTTGAAACACCTTTTCAACAAACAGTTATTTCAGTAGAAGTCCAGTGCATAACTCCATAGAAAGCAAACACAGAAAAGGCAAAATATATCTGAGGTAAATTCACCTGCAGATGTGAATGCATATTCAGTTTGAGAGTATTTGTTCATGTGTTAAGAGCTAAATGTTTATCTAGATTATGTTTGTTTTACTTCATGAAAGCCATGATCCTATCATGGCTAATGTATCAGGCAGCTCTGTGCTTGCTGGTCATTCCCGTGAAATCAATGGCAATATTTACCAATTTAAAGTGTTGCAGATAGGTTAAGCTGTTGCATGCTCTGCTGCTAAAGGGGTGGGGGATGTGGAAAACAGTTGAGAGAGAGCAGCAAAGAATAATACTGCAAAGCCAATTCACCTTGTAGAAATAGGTCAAAAGTGCAGCTGATGTGCATTTAGACAGAATATGGAGAGGCAGTAAAAATAATATTTAAAAAAAAATTGCTAATCAGATAAAATAATTTTGTAGCTAAGACTCCAGATGGAAGACATCCTGATGAATTCCTTAGGGACTTAAAAAATTCTGTTTTTTCTTGTATGAGAAAGATTCACCGAAGCTGCTGGAAAACTCTCTAGGTTTTCGTTTATAGAGTCTACAGTATCCTGTCTTGACTTTTTCATTCAGTGAAAATGTTTGTCCTCTCCTTTCTGTGGAAGATGCTGTGGATATGGGCTCAGTAAGTCTACTGGTCTCTCTCCTATCTGTGCAGAAATGAGGGACATTAGAATGAGAATCCCTTGCTTTTAGTGAGTGTAGTTATCTTTTATTACATAGGAAAACAAGAAAGAAAAAAAGCATGGCAAATCAGAAGTAGAAAAATAAATTGGCTGCAGATGAGGAGTAAACGTTTGAAAGCCCTGGAAATTTTGGGGTGTATAAGAAGATTAGAAGCAGTACATATTGTCACCTTGTTTTTGTACACAATCCTCAGCAGATATTCAAGAGCTTTTGGGCTTGTTTCTGTGAGAAGGAGGAACTGCTGAGAGTCAAGTGCCTGCTCTGTGTAGCAGTGCTTGTTTCCGAGCAATGTGAACAAGCCTGGTCCCCTTCAGCAGAGTAGATCAAATGCCACGAGGCTTTGGGCTTGCTTGCGCTCCCATGGCTGTCTTGTTTGCTGGGAAGTGTGTGCTCCCATCCTCCTTGCTCCTTGCTTCCTCTGCTCCCTCCTCTTCTTCCACAGAAGCCCCTGGGAGCACATGCCCCGGCCCCCGCCACCTACCACAGTCTCCTGGGTGGGGATTTCTGTCGATTCAGCAATCTCAGTCCAGTAAGGCATGTGTGTGCATCATGTATCTGCCTTCAATTAAAGGAATCCAGCATTCCCATCAACGTCAGTATAGTCTGTGCTTCCCAGTAAGTCACCAGCTGGTAATCACGAGTACCCACTACAGAACAGTATATGGCATAGGAATGGGCAGACAGTGATGAAGGTTTGTTTTTCTTAAATATATGCTAGTATAATATCGTTCAAAATTAAGAACTATGTGTGTAAATTAAATAGCATCTCTTTGTGGAATAAAAAAGACACATTTGTAACTGTCATGCAGTTAGCCTGAGGTACTCGGTGCTGCATGGCAATACTGAAATAAATTGATGTTTTACTAAAGGATGAGATCTTCATAGGAACAAGAATAGTAATTCCAGATGTACTGGAATTGCCTGGAGTAAAAGTTTAAAAATTGCTGTAGGAACTAGTGGTTGTGGACACAACTGGACAGAGGATGTTCTTTCTTCCCCCAGTATGATAATTCCTTCATTAGGGCATTTGAACTTGGATTCACTGCAAGGGGAAACAGGAAGGGTCACTGTACAAAACCCACATTTCTCTAGGCTGTTCTCCCCTCTGACCTCATTGCAGTTAGATTAGGGGAGAGGGCAGTGGTTTCACAGATTCAAGTTTCTTGCATTGCATGTTTTGTTGAATTACTGTAAAATGTTAGCCCTGTGGGTCCTGAGAACAAAATTAAGAGGGGAAGAAAGAGCAAAAGGGAAAAAGGTTTACTGAGAGACTTGAAATGCAGCCAAGAAGAGATATTATAATGAGACTTGGCTCAAAGCTGTAGCACAGCTCTCAGATCAACTGCAGGGATGTCTCTAGCTGTGAAAACATACCTGATGTTTTCAGAGGCTGGCTAGCTGAAATGAAAATAAGATTCTACTTGTATGCTGTGTTGTGGGTTTTTTTTCCTTTTCCTGAAAAAAAGGAAAAATTGCCACTCACTCCTGTTGATTTTTAATTTTTTTTTTTCCCTAGACTGAAGTTAAGTAGCTTGCATAGGCATTTTAGGGCTTTTTTGAGTTTCACTTTGTAGTTTCAACTGCATCTTTAAATAGTGTTGGTTAAGAGAATTTGCCAGCCTTTGAAGTGCTTACTGAGTCAGTCGTTAGGTTTCTTTTCTGTCTTCCGCTTAAGTGAGCGAGCAGATGATAGGGCACGTTGACACTAAAAGAGGCACTGTACAGTGTCATGAATCTCATCTAAGTGAGATTTGTCACACCTAACTTCAGGTGTCCACGAATGTGAGTGATTCTGTGTGAGTCAGGTGTCTGAACTTCCACTACGGTCTGTAGAAATCTAGTCAATACAGGCTCTGGAGAAGAGAGTGACTTGTCTCCTTCTACTGTATATTCCTAAATTTGGTCAAATCATTCTAGCCTCCATAGCTTGTATTGACAAAATTTCTTTTGGCTGTAATGGGAGCTTAGATGTCTGTCTTCCACACAGCCTTTATAGTCAGTGGAGAGAAATCAGTATATTGAGGGCTGTATTTGTATGACCTACATTAGACATTTCCTTTAGGGTGACATAAATCGTGTTCTTAAAAAGGCTGTTTCTTTCCATGAACTGTTGCTCAAGTTTCGATAACTATTTCATTTCTAGACAGCTGTACATGCCTATATTTTAAGGAGAGATGAGTCCCACCCTTAATTTTACTTTTTGCATGGCTGAATATTGGTAATTGTCAACTTCATGGCAGACTTGCTTTATCCTATGTGCGTGTCCCAAGTTAACTTAGCACATCTCCATTAAGAACTAATGAAATTATGCAAAATAGGTACTCATTTGACTAATTAAATGTTACATCTGTGTTTCATTGGGTACACGTACCCAACAAATGATCACAGAGGCAAACTATCACAAACATTCACATAAATGACTGCATGTGACAAAGAATGCGTGCAGCTGTTTGAGTTTTGGGGAAGAATATCCAGGCACAGAACATTGCTCTGCATCTTTAGTGACAGCATAATGCGAACTGTGAATTGCAAATACTGAACATGCAGGAGGAAAAGAAGGTAGTTTATGTATAAGTTACTGTTGAAAAACATTTACCTAAATCACACACTGAAGAATTCTGAGATAGCAGATTCATAAGTGTTGAGGGTTTGGGTTTTTTTTTCCTCAGTCTGCTAGTAAACACCAGACCGGGTCAATACAAGCTGTTAATAGTTTCCTTAACTATACAGAAACACAAAACTAAATGTCACTCCCTTATTTACCTCACTCCCAACCTTTTAAGTTTTGATGGAGTTGCTCAGACCTAGCGACAAATACTGAGTCATAGGCTCCAGCATATGTGATAAACTTACTGTTGTATATAACATACACAAACAACATTTTTTTCCCACGGAATTCTGAATGTACAAATTTCTTGGTAATGAAGAATTAGAGCTTGAGGATCTTGGGGCTTTCTGCAAAAAAAATGTGGTTATGGTTATTCTTGTTGAAAATGACAACAGTTTATATTGTCATTTCTCTTTTTGTAGAAAATGAATTACTGAAGTATTAAAGTCAGTTTTCATTGCAGGAGAGTACAAAGTGATGGAAACTTGTTAGAAGGGCAAGAAGACAGTGGATTTTGGATGGCTGGTGTAAAAAAATGAGGGAATATTGTTAAGAGATTGATTTGTTTGTTCGGGACAGTCAGTAGTTGGAACAAGAGCCACCCAGCCGCATCCATAAAATGAGCACTCCTTCAGGGTCATCTGTTTTCTGAATATCTGTTGTGGCTTTGCTTTATCTGAAATAACCGCTTCGTCTCTTAAAGAGCCCAGTCACACTTGCTGGTGGCCCAAATCCTTTGGACCTGTGTAGAAGGTCCTTACTAAGCAGCATATGCTATGGCTAGAGTTATTGGATGGCACGCTCAAAAAATCAGAAATCTTAGGATTTTCAAAAAAAATGAAAAAACTCACTAAAAGTTGGGACCTTCCCACATATCTGAATGTCTTGTTACAATAATGATTGGATGGCACGCTCAAAAATTCATAAATCTTAGGATTTTCAAAAAAAATGAAAAAACTCACTAAAAGTTGGGACCTTCCCACATATCTGAATGTCTTGTTACAATAATGATAGCTCAATAGTAAAATATTCCTGCTTCCCTCAAGAACCTAGTAGGCCTCTGAATCAGTTTGCAGCCCAGTGGGAAATCCTTCAAAGATTATAATAGCTAAAAACACCCTTTAAAAGATAAAGTATTAACATTATGAAAACAGTACAGTTCTTTATGCCTAGAAACAATGTTTTAGCTTTTATTTTACCCATAAAAGTGGAGACACTGTGGAAAGCAAAAAGCAAGTTTAGCTCTCTGAAGAGGAGAGAGATGGATCCTAATCAATGCTTAGCTGGAGACTGATAAAAGACTGCCTGCATAAATGGTTGCCTTCTGTTTGGTTGACTCACTTCTGCCCCAGATGTGTAGCCACAACTGTTTTTAATAAAGTAGTTGTCAACCTTGCTTATGTGCTCTCAGTACAATAGCATGATTGTATCACATGGATTGTATAAAGGCACTGAATAAAGCAAACAAATGCTTCACCCACGCAATTACGGCCTAAAAAACCCCTCAAACGTTTAAACACTGTGCAGTATGACAACTGTTAGTTCAGTACTTTATGAACAGAGAGGGGCCCTTTGTATAAAATATTTCCCTGTACAAACATCTATCTGAATAATGCAAATGAGGGACGTCTGAGGGAGGTGTTGTCTTGGTACTAAATAGATTCTTTGCCTCCTTGTTTGCCTCTTCTCACAGGTACTGCAATGAGCATTTGTTGTGCCCCCCTCATGTGTTTTGGACAGGCTGGGGTCCATGGGAGCGCTGCACTGCTCAGTGCGGAGGAGGAATCCAGGCACGGCGTAGGACATGTGAAAATGGTCCTGACTGTCCTGGCTGCAGCGTGGTAAGTAATTCTCAGCTTTCCCTTCAGCAAATATCTATGGCCGTATGCCATGGATGTCCCTATGTCCATAGGGCATCTGTGTATGTCTGTATGCTCTACCCCTAACATGAGTCACCAGAGTGTGTTTGTCTCTGTGTTGTTCGCATGTGCTGAAATTCACACAGTTTATCAATCAGAAATATATATAATTCAGCTTTTTCACAATATCATCTAGAACATGAGCTTCCTGAGGCAAGGTTGGTGCAGATATGGATGTGTCCTTGGCAGGTTTATGGTGTCTTTTATTTTTATCACCAGAGTACACAGGAACTCCTACTATGAGCCCAGGACTCCAGTGTATTATGTCCTGTACAGCACAGAAAAAGATAAGTTTAAAATTTAAATACATAAGGAGCCAATAAGTGAATACATGGAACCACCAGAAAGTCCTGAAGTAAGCTTGAATAGCGATAGTGATCTTAGCATGGCAACAGCCTAGCAGCTGTCAGGCTTTGAAGCTGAAGCGGGATGATTTTGAATGAATAGAAGTGCTTTATGAAGAGAATTTATTTCTTTATTGGGAGAATTTATTTCTCCCAATTTATGAAGAGAAACATATGGGAAAGAATATAGGGGCTTTTTCTTATATCTGAACAAATAGAGGTGGTAGATTTCGTGTGATGGGAACATCAAAATGGGACATTGCTTTCTTGAAGGTGAATGAGATGATGCATAGTAGTATATGGATGAAGGAGAGAAACGTAGCAGAGACAGGTAGAGAGCAGAGTGACACATTCACTGCAGTACACTGGGAAGATAACCTCAGTGTGAGTATTCTTGAATGGATAACACTGTCAAAGCTAGAGGAAAGAATATTGTTGCAGGACAATGAGAAGCTGAAGCAAAGTCTTAGCAAATGTAGGTGAATATCAGAAGATGAACGTTGGGGTGCTGTTTCATGATAATTTGAATTCTAGTGGTAGATTGTCACTGCAGGGGGTATTATGTAGAAAGCGTAACCTGGGTAAAAATTTGAAGTAGGCAACACTGCAGAAGACAGATTCTGCTGGTGAATGACAGATGGTGATGTTAATCTCCCCAGTGACCAAGAGTGAGCACAGCTCAAAGGAAAAACGAGAGTTCGGTTTTAGCCATGTTGTGCTTAATGGCCGGGCCTAATGTTACACACTGAGAAACATGTACTCAATTTTGTTCCAGAATATTAAAGAGGTAGAAGAAAAATAATTTTTTTTCACATATTAAACCAACTTTTACATGCCTTCATTTCAGAGAGTAAGCTTAATTCTGAGGTTTGTCATCATCTGTGGTCTATTTGTTAGACTGGCAGTAATTCAACATTAAAGAAAGGATCATTTATTACCTTTTTCTAGTTTTAAGGTTTTGTGCGTTTTCCCAGGATTTGTTTTCTTTTTAACATTTATCCTGGTGGTAGAATTACATTTTCAGTAGATTGAAAACATCCAACAGGTTTGTTCTTGTCTTTCAGTTGAACTTTAAGAATTAATGTAATAACTTAGAATTATACCAAGTTTTCCAAAATATTTGTCTCCCCCTGATGGTACACAAAAAAGCAGACATATGGTCTCAATCTATTGTTAAACCTTCCTGACTAGCAGAGAAAAGAGCACAATCTGAAGCTTTTCTGTCTCGATCATCCCTGTTTACCCCCATACCCCATTACCCTTTGTGAAAGAAAGCAGTATTTTGTTTTGCACAGAATCTTCCCATGGTCTGAAATGAAAAATATGTAGCTCTAATTTTCTTGGGAAGCTCTGTGTGGAAAGTAGGAAAACCTTTACTGTAAAAATTTCTTAATTATAACTGATTTGAGATTAATGTTACTGGGGTTTGTAATTTATTACCAGTCTCAGCACGTTGTGTCTGCTGTGTCACAAAACAGTTACCAGTTCAGCTATGGAAATGTTTTTGGGTTTTTTTATTAAATAGAAAATTATTGCGTTGATGGTTTCAAAACAGTGCTTAGCTTTGGAATACATAGTTGTCTTGCTAATACTTAAGTACCAATGGAAGCCAACCTAAGGTAGAAATCCTCTATAAACCCCGGTGTTCTTGCAAGACAAAGGACTCGGGTATAAAGTCTGTGTTCTGTTTAAGTTTCAGTGAATTTGAACCTGGAAGTTACCTGTCTTGAGTCAAAAGTTTTGCAGCCATAGTAGGACCTTGTCAATAAGTGTATCTGGAAAAGAAAGCACTTTATTTCTTCAAAGAGTTTGTTTCATTAATGTAGGAAAGAGCAATCTGAAATTTTTTTATGCCTTCTTGTAATTGTTGAATGGATAAAATATTTATGTTAATAAAATCCTAATGAATGAGAAGCAGGAATATCAAAACTTGTTTATTCATCAGAGGTTCTTCTGCTTCAACCAAATTTTTGTTTTTATTGTTGTAGGTATGTATCCTTCAAAACAATTAGAATTATGGATTGTTACCATAGTGAATAAAGGAGAAATTATTGTTCCTTATTACTTCTAATTTCCCATCTTTACTGGTTGTAGTGATACTAAACTCAGGTGGTGAAAGATCTTTACTGAATTTAATTTGTTTTAAAAACCTTTTATTCTGAGTATCTCAGAGCACTTTGAAAGCTAAATAATCTCAGGAAAAGTTGCAGTGAAAGTGGTAGTAATCTACCCTGTCTACTGGATATTCGGTCTGGAGTAAAAGATGTTATGAGCCAAATTTTCACCAAGTGAATTAAAGGCATAGCTGAGAATAGACTCAAGGGCTTAAAATGCCCAGTTCTCTCTTTCAAGCATTAGATGATAGCTTTAATCTAAAAGGAGACACTCCAGGTTTCCTATTTACCTTCAGTGAGGATGAACTCTGGGAAAATTTCACAATGTTTGAATGGTATGAGTTGCCATAGGTCTTCTGCAGCTGTATAGTTCAGAGTCTGTGGTCTGTAAAGTCAAGACTTGTGTTCGTAAAAAGTGGGAAAGAAAAATGTGTAGATAGAGGACTGGAGAACATATTATTTAAGAAGATAATAACTATGTTAGGCTTCATTTCATCTTGAAATGAAATTTTTGATGCATCAGAGGTGTAAGGTGGAGTAAATGCTCTCTTGGGACCCCTTTCAACTATGCCAATTCTTTGTTTTTAGAGCCGTTTTTCAGTGGGGGATCAGGGGAGAAAAATGACAACAGCTGGTTTTATAAGGCTTGAGAAAGGAAGTCTTACAGCTTGTTTGCCAGCAGCATCAGGGGACGAGATTTTATGTTGTAGGAGAACCTACCTCTTCTGTTCTCCAATCTGCAACCAGGCTGTGAGACTGCAGTATGGCCAATCCTAATCTATTTAGCTGTTCTCATTTTGCAGCTTCTACCATATTCATGGCTGTTGTCTGTGTCCGCCTAATACTACTAATACTACGACTTATACTACATAATTTTTACCTAGCATTTTTCCTTCCTTTTAGTTTGGTTGTATTGCTCTTAGTCTTAATATCACAGCAGGCGGCTACTGCCCGTGTTTTGCTTTTTGTATGTTTTCATCAGTTGGTTCCTTGGCTGTATGTGTCTTATAGCAAAAATCAACCAAGACACTTGAATGTTTTTTTATCAGGACTCAGTAGAGAGTTCCCTGCAATTATCGCAAACTTAGCATCTTATAAAATAATAATGATAATAATAATCTTTTGATGCATATAAATATTCCAAAGAGAGAAAAACATGATGATATTTTAAAGATGCATCTCTCACTGAAGAGCACTCAATACATGAAAATAGATGGCCAGAGACTTAGGACTGAAAGCATTTGCACTGAATATAGAAAGCCATAAATCCTTATGATATAGGAGAATTAGACCCCAGAGACTCCTAAAGGTCAAAATGATGAAGCTCGAAATGAAAATCTGTAGCCGTAAGGACCTGTCAAGGTCTTTATGTTAATCAAAGTTAGTAAAGAATGCTTAAAATTGTCTAATAAGAGATAGGACCACCACAGACAAATTTAAGAGCAGCTAAAATCTGGTAATAGAAAGTTTAAATGGATCACAAAACAGGTATTACTCTCACGTATTCAGGTAATACATGCTCTAGAGAAGGAACTGTGGAATTCTGTGGACTGTGCTAATATGACTCAGAGGACAAATATCTTCAGATTTTACAGCGTACTCAGATAAGTTGTACATTTGCTTCAGAAAATGCTTCTTTTCCCCTGAGAAACATAATCTCAGTTGAATTTGCCTCAGGCCAGTAATAAAAAAATAACTTTTTTTAAGAATTATTGCTAGAATAAGAAATCTAGTTTGAGGCTCAAGTTGGGTGACATACTTTA
Organism: Aptenodytes forsteri; assembly: GCF_000699145.1. Taxonomy (NCBI): domain Eukaryota; kingdom Metazoa; phylum Chordata; class Aves; order Sphenisciformes; family Spheniscidae; genus Aptenodytes; species Aptenodytes forsteri. The sequence continues at coordinate 284,273 of NW_008794417.1, read as the reverse complement.
CATATATTTGTCTGTGTTCTCATTGCAGTCATGCTAACATATGCATTAATTTTAGTTTTTGTAATGGGAAACTGGTAAAGTGTATATACTTACCATATGCCAAAACAAAGCTTGTTGGGTTTTGCTGTGGAAGAAAAAAAAGGAGGAATTTTGTTTGCTTCTTAGAAATAGCTACTAGTGTCGCTCTCATCTTTTTTTATTATTATTATTTCAATGTTCCGGAAGTGTGCTGAACACAAAACTTTGGGAAGGAAAACTATCTGTATTCTAAAGTTTCTGTTATGACACAAGATGAAAAAAAAAAGTCTCGGAAAAACAAATGTCAGAAATGTTTTCTTTCGTTCAGTTTTTAAAGGGAATTTGAAGATGGAAGGTTTTCAGAAGTACTTTGTCCATCAGAAAGGACAGAGTCTTTAAAATACTTGCCAAATCAAAAAACAAACTCCAAATGCCTAGTCTAGAGAAAAGGGACTAGAAAGGAAGATTGTTATTATGCTTTTTTATGGTTCTTTTTTAAGTTTCCATTTGACTTCGAGTTAAAGAAAAATAAAATAATACATCATCTATTGCAAAACCAGAAAACATATTCTCACAAGCATGAGGTACAAAAAAATTGTACTTTTTATGACATTTGCCTACTTCATGTTCATTTCCTTTTCCAATCTTTTTTTCTGTCTATAATGTAAATTCTGTTGAGTATTAGCTAGTTTTTGTATGTTTTAAAAGTTTTGCAAAGTAGAGCCTGTCTTCTTTTGATGCTGCATATGCTATTGCAATTATAAGCAATGCCAAGTAATTAAAAGAGAGTAAAACAAAAAAAAAAAATCAAACCCACAACAAATAGTTTCAGAAAATGCTAACTTATATTGATTAATGGTAGATGTGGTACTCAACTGTATCAGTAAAGTGAATTATCAACTTGGCATGTATAATCAAGGTAAACGTGAAGTCTAAACTGGTTGAACTGATGTGCATATATATCCAAATGTGAGGTGTTTAAGGTAGTCTTTAGCTACACATCCCGTGATCATTTTGCTGTTTGATTTATTTAATTTCGAAAAAGAGGCTAAACTGCAAGTTTTTTGCTTTCTTGCTTAAAACAAAGCAGTGTGAAGCATACATTTTTTGAGAAGCATGTAATTTTTAGAATAATTTAAAGCTGAGAAATAAATCTTCAGCTGCTGGAAAACTGTCACTACTCCACTTCAAGCAATTCAGTTCAACCTGTGACAATTGACACTGACTGCAGTCCTGTTCTGAGGTTCCTATAGCAAGCTCTTTCAGGGACTTCCACGTCATGTACGATAACTTCTTTTGTGGACCAATGCCAGTTGATTTGAAATCTCTTTCAATCTAGTTAGAATGATTCTCCAAAGTGAGCGTTCTCACATTCAAGAGCTTTGCTTTGGACATATGCGTACCTGTGATACAGATGATGTGCGTTTGATTCAGAAGTCCAACTCTTATTTAAAAAAACTTAGGAAACAAATTTTACTGTAACTGTGCACAAGCTTTCTCAGGGCTTTGGATGTAGAGAACAGCCAATGTGTCCCTCAAGGTCAGGTGGCAGCCAAGTGCCTTCATCCACTTAGGGAGTTGTATTGATCAGAGATAGGAGACCCAATTTGCTACATTCAGAATTTCCCACACTGTTTCCTAAAATGCCAACTTCAAATGAGTGTGTCCTGTCACAGCTATTGCTGTTTGTTGCAGTTTTCACTGGCTCCCATGCTGTAGGTGTAGTCTTTGAAACCTCCTTCATTCTGCAGCCAACAGCCACGGCGTTGGGCTCAAGGGCTCAGCATTACGAGACATGAACTACTTCCCTTTGACTCGGCTGCTTTTTGAATCTGAATGAAAAAGGAGAAAGATATTTAGGAAGAAAGGATGTTGGGTGCTGAGGTTTTGTGCTGCAATAATTTTAGAATGAATTAATGAGCGATACTGAAGCTGGAGGATATTTCCTGGGGACTCGTGCTTCATCCAGCCTGAGATTTTTTCATTGCTGTGAACCTAGAACATTCAGTTGTCTCTGGAAAGTAACCCATAACTCTGTCATTGAACACTAAAATCAAAACAAAAAGTAGGTGGCATGGGTTTAGCTTAGTTTCATCAAGTAATAAGGCTTACAGGATCATATTGTAGTCTGCCGGGTATTCTTACCCTTCTGCCCATAAGTAAGGAACCCACTCCCCCATTACAACTGTGTTTGATTGGAGGGCAGTCTTAGATGACAACATGGAATTGCAACAAGTTGCATGAAAAACAGTGGTCCAATAAGGGACAAAAACCTAAATTAGCTCCCACCTTGAAAGACAGAGTTGCAGCTGAGTCCCTTATTTGGTCCAAGTTGCATCAGGTGCTGGTCAATGAGTGTACATGTTAGCACACATGTAGCTTGTGACTAGCCACTGCATGTCTTTTAATTTTTAGCAGTAGGACTGCTAAGTCCTACTGGCAGGAGATATGGGAAAGGGAAATGAGAGTAGGAAAAATTTAAAAGACTTGAAATATAAATTTATAGGAAATCAGGCTTCCTTAGTTCCAGTGCTTATGGATCTACTTATTTTGTATGTGTAGTGTAGCTTTATTTGATACATAAGCAGCATTTCCATGAAATCAGAACTGACATAAACAGGGAGAACTGTAAAAAAAAAAAAAAATTACAGAGAGATTTCATCAGACTCGGGGAATGGGTAGTTTTGTGGCAATCGAAATGTATTTTGGGGAAATTGAGGCCAACAAAGAACAACAGATGTAACACCCAGTGTTTCTGCCAATCTGTTCTGGGAGGAAGTTTCTTCCTATCCTCCATCTAGCAATCATGGGAGTAGGATACACCAGATAGTCATCTAGTAGCCCATCTAGTATTTTCTGTACTGTCCCAGAGTCCTGGCTCAGCCCAGTAAGGGTCCTGTCTTCAGTTGCAACTGAGGAATAAGATAAAAACTATGCAGACAATTTTGCTTATGCAAAATAATCCTTCTTGACCCCTGAAAGCACCTGGCTAAAACTCAAAATATGATGGTTATAGTAATTACTACACTATAGAAATGCACCAGTTTATAAATGGTAAATGTAATAGACTTAAACGGACCACTGATTTGGAAGGAAGAAGGAAGAACAAAGTAATCTCTGTCCTGGAGTACTGGAAAGACTAGAGCTGTATTTAATAGGTTGTTTTGGTTTGGTTTGGTTTGGTTTGGTTTTAGAAGGAAAAAAAAGGTAGCAAGCCTCATACCTAAATTCAAGGAAAAGAAAAAAGTGATGCAGGTAGAGACAGGCTGTTTCACCTGATCTCTGATTTTCAAAGAGCTGAACAACTTCAGGGTAAAAAATAGTTCAGATGTAAATGGAAAGTGGAGTGCAATCCCTCAAGATATTACCAATATAGACCACTTCATACCTTTCCAGTGGTGTTCTTCAGGAAGATAACAGGGGTTTCTGACAATCAAAATGGAGCAGCTTCAAAGTATATGGTATTAAATTTGTGATACAGTGTTACAAAAAAGGGTCATCATTAAAGTGATATACTAGCAGGAAGGTGTATTAGTTAAAAGATGGATAAATCTAACTGGACATACCAGTGGGTTGTCCTGGAAGGGGAAATGTCAGATTTTTGGGAGGTTACTCTAGATTTCCTAAAGGAATGACTTTAGGCAGATCTTAGTTATTAGCGTTCTTAGTAATTTTGGTAGACAAATTTGTATTATGTTTGCTGGTGACCTGAAGTTGTGGGGCATCATCAATACAGAGGTCCATTTGCATGTCATATAGGAGGCACTAGATGTCTTTGAGGGCTGAAGTAATAGAAGTGAAGTGAGTTGTGTCATAATTGCAAAGTCGTGAACTTAACATAAAATTAACAGAAACTCCTGCTCTCACCTTGAAGCACAGTGAGGAACAAGACAGGAGAATGACCCTGGTGTGTGAGTTGTTTATGATACTAAAAAAAGTTGCGCAGCAGTGAAAAATGTAGATTCAGTTTTAGCATTTAGGATGTTTCAGCAAGCTATTTCCAGTAGAGACAAAAAAGGTAGTCTAGGGATTCATATAAACTAATCTCAGAAGGGATGACTGTAACAGTCTGGACTGACGCTAGTTGAAATCACACTTTTTGTTTCACATATTGCAAGTAATGTGATTTCTCCACCACTGCTATCATCTTCAAAGCTGAGCTTCTGTTGAAGCTGAATTTATTTGACACCATTGGATCAATGACTGAAGTCATGGAAGCTCATTATTATTTCATCTACAAATTTTCAAAGTCTCTTCTGCTACAGAGATATGTCTTTGGAAGTGTGCAAAAACCTTAATTTTACTGTAGGCAGTTCAGTAACTACCTTAAGTCATTGTGCAATTGCAATCAAAATGGGAAAAAAGAGTGCATGAAGCATGGCATTGAAAATGATCTCAGAAACATGATAAAGCTGTTACATAAAATTGTTCTGTAGCCACGCTTACTGTTCTTAAAGAACATGGCAACTGGTGGAAGTGAGCTGAGCCCTGGAAAATGTCCCAAAGAAAGACAAAAGATTGGGATTCTGATAAATCAGAGTAGGCAGGGTTCTAGTGTATGAAGAACTAATATATAAATTAATGATAGGTTTAGAGAGGGACCACTGGAATTTCTGTGCACTCTATATTGTAATATACTGAATTTTAAGGAAATATGAAGTCAATTAAGGGGAATAATTTCTATCGAGGGCATTGTTAAATGACGTAACTTGTTGCAAGAAATTGTTGAGGCTTAATTCTTAAGAATCAAAAAAAACCACACACAGCTAAAATTATGCAGGATATCAGGATGAACTATAATTATAATAGACCAAAAAAACCCATTACATTTTAGGTAGCATAGTGAATCACATTTTAAAGTTTTAAATCTTTTTCTGAATATTAACAGTCAGACTGAGAGCTGTGCTTTGGGCATTCCACTTATTTCAGTGCTGTCCTTTGACAATAACCAGGGTCAGCACATCTGATCTAGAATGGCATTTCCAATGTTCCTCTTTGTAAGTGAGTGTTGAATCGGCTTACAACAAATTGTCCCTCTGATTTACTTTGTTCCTTTTAGGTTTAGCCACCTGTAGTTAAAATGCTACAGTGCAAACATAGTCATTGTGTTTACACATTTTATACCAAAAAGTGTGCTCACATGTAGACCTGATGGTTAACACAAAGCAGAGTTTTGTTTGACTGTTCTTCACTTCGACCTCAGTAAATTGAGGGATGGATGAAGCCTGAATAAGTAATATGCACTGTTGCCGTTATAGCTTCACTCCTGTGGCAACTGTTGAAGAGTGCGAGATTGCTTTGTTTGCTGAGCTAATTGGCAGCAGTTCTTAGCCATCCAAGTGCAATTAAATGGAACTCCATCCAAATTAATGATATTTATCTGCTGGCTTTTGTTTTCACTTAGTCTCAGAGCATTATAGTAATTTTTAATTTATTAGGCTGTGGTAGGATTTTGCTTTTTGGTGAAAATAGTGTCAGGCAGCCCTATTCTTACCCACGTTTTGTCAGGTCGGGGCATCATTTTTAAAAAAATCTGGAATATTTATTGATGGAGTTATTAAAACTACCTGGTTTTTCCTCCTGGGTTGATTCCCTTGTCCCTTCCACATTCAGTTGTTGGCTAGAAGACTGCTGTACTAATACTACAGCCACCAAATAAAAGGCATTAAGTTATTCAAAGCCTCTGACATTCATCTTGAACAAACATGTTCACAAGCCTTAAAAAAGGCAAACATACATTTTCATTGTGTTTATTTATAACTTATTCTGTATCTTCAGGATGTTGTGATTCAGTCTGTTGCAGCAGCTTTCTGAAATAATAATATTTAGGTCTGAATACTCCAGTAGATGGGATTGTATTCTTCATGTCTGAGAATATAAGATCATGCAGACACTGAGCTCATTTACCAGCATACACAGTGATTTGTCCTTGCAGCTTGAAGGGCAGGATCTAGTTTCACAGTCCCCCTATCAGGACCCCTTATGGTACTTGAAAGCAGCACTACATAGCATATTTCTTTTCTGTCGGAGAAATGCAGCTGAAAGTAAGATTATTAATCCTGCAGATTCCAGAACAGAGCTTTTCTCATTCAACAATACTCGTTACATCATCTGAAACATCAGAAAGGTGAATGAATTTGAAGTCATAAAAATAGGCCTTTCTGTTTATATTATGAAAATCTCCAACTTTGTTACTTATAACAATTTCTAGCGTGAGAGATCAGTGAAGCATTTACTGCTCTGTGAAGACAAAGGAGTTGGTTTATCTTGAAATTGGTGAAGCCTGTGCAGAATTAATCCTGCAGATTCCAGAACAGAGCTTTTCTCATTCAACAATACTCGTTACATCATCTGAAACATCAGAAAGGTGAATGAATTTGAAGTAATAAAAATAGGCCTTTCTGTTTATATTATGAAAATCTCCAACTTTGTTACTTATAACAATTTCTAGCGTGAGAGATCAGTGAAGCATTTACTGCTCTGTGAAGACAAAGGAGTTGGTTTATCTTGAATTTGGTGAAGCCCCTGTGCAGACTGGGAGTGGTCCAGAAATAGGTCAGCCCCAAAATGCAGTTCTTGCTTTGCTTTGTCAGAGAGGCTCTAAATGCTGTAGACTATACCTTTATTTTTCAGCTGATTCAGAGGAAGGACAGACTCACTTTGATCTCCTTGGGCTCTAAATCAATCTCCGGAAGGAAAAGTGGAGAAGAAACGGTAGAGCTGACATGCTAACTCTGCTAGCAATTTACTTGCATTTAAAATTAAGGGGAGTTGACCAGGTCCTCAGCTGGCACAAATTGATGAAACCCTGTTGATTCCCTCTAGGATGCATGAGAAAACTTGCAAGTTACAGCTTGACATATTAATCTCCAAACTGTGAACATTTCTACAGAATAAGACGGTACTAGGAGATCCTAAATGCCTTCATGGTCCCTAGCTCAGGGTACCCTCATTGGCAGCTCTTTATGCAGTTCATCCTGCTGTGTGGGTGGCCAGGCGTTTCTTCCACAACATGCCAGCTAGGAGGCTGCGCAAGTATTGAGGAGAAGCAGGCTGTGTCAGAGATAGTACTTGAACCACTCATTTCCTTCATGGATTTAGAGAGGAAAAGGAAACTTAAATCTCTCCCTTGATCCTATAGCTCTACAGCCGCTTTGCCAATTACGCAGGCTGGATTGCTGGGCGCCAGGTCAGATACGAGACTCTTACATAGCCAACATCTGCACAGTGCTCAACATGAGACTTTTCTTTGTGATTGCTCTTTTACTCACAAGCAACCCTATTTTTAGTACATGAAGGTCATTTATGAAGGTAGTGGCAGATTCCAAGGTTCTTTATAAAAGGCCATTTATATGTCAGCACTTGCGAGGATATTGTATATGGCTCAGATCTGCAATGTGGGAGCTCAGATAGCGTGGCTCTGTCAATTTACTGTTCTGGTAATGTCATGCTACTGTGGATGTACTAGCAAATTTCATTTCCCACAGATGAGTTTTTTCTGTCCCCATCCCAATCAACACAAGCTATATGAAAAACATGAGAGTTAGTCAACAGACCCACATCTCTCGGTGTTGCCTGACTTAGCTAAGTCTTTTCACATCCTTGAATGACATGAACCAGCAGAAGTCCAGAGAGTGTATCTGGCTGTTACTCTATCTAGAAAACCAAGACCTTGGTTTAATAATCCTGCTTTAATCTGAAGTGAAGTATGTCCACTCTATTTAAAGCACAAAAAGAGATTCAGTCAGAAGTTTCAAAAATTTTCAGGCGGTTGCTCACAAAACTAGAATTATACTATATGCTTTCACATAGGAGCACATAACCCTCTTTGCAAATTCACTAAGCTTTCTATTAAAAATAGTTAATTTATGTGTCCTATCCCTTACTGAAAAGCTGATCCAGAATCCCCATTCACATACTGAAGCATTTGTGTGAGATAGCCTGGCAGCATGAATATTTTGTTAAAGAGGTTTTACAGTGCTTAGAAAAAGAAGTAATATCAGTGCATATAATCTTATTCTAAAATGGAGGGCTAAAAGGAATATTAGACATATAGTGAAATCTACCATCAGCAATTTGGTATGAAGTATAAAAATGATCCATTACACAGAATGCAAGGAAAAAAGCAAATGATGGATTATAGGAATTAATCCATCAAAAACCTGCTGAGGGTCATATAAATGTAATTTTGAAAAAAGTAAAGAATGCAGTCTCATTTGGTGTCTTTAGTTAGGGAAATGTTTTCGCTTCTTTCTTTTGTTTTCAGAATGATTGGCGTTTTATTTACTGGTTAGTTTTCTAAGTAAAACTGAAGTATAACAATATGAGATGCCCTAACTATAAAGTCAAATCTGGCTTTCCATGATAGTCCCAAAATGTCAAGAAAAACTAACTTACATTGCCTTAAACTTCATAGGAAGAATAATATGTATGAGCAGAATTTCCTGTCTTGTGAGAGGCAGGTAGGGTGAAACGTGCAGAAGAAAGGAAAATTTAAATCATGAGGGTGCAAGATTTAAAAAAGAGTATTTGTCTTTGCTGAAGTCACAGAAGGGCTTTGCCTAAAATAGTCAGACAAATAGAGATGAAAACGGACTATTAATCTTTTGCCTTTGACAAGGTAGGCACCCTTGATTATTTGGGGGAAATTTATTGATGAGTTTAGTTCTTAGAACTGCATTCTGCCTTGCAGCACCAGCCTGATACAGAGCGTGCACTTTCTTAACTATGTACTTACCCTTTCCCTTTTCCCCTGCAATACCCCCTTCAGAGTGTTTTCCTGAAAGTAGACAGCATTCTAGATACTACAGTACTTCCTATGCTGTTGAATATGTTTAACCACACAGGTCCCAGCCCAGACCATGTTGGACACTTTCCATTGTGAAAACTGACCATTTATTCCTCTCTTCCATTTCCCATCTTTTAAGCGGTTAATTATCTGTGAAAGGATAACAGCTCTTCTCTTAGCTTGTGGCTGCAAGTTTCATTAAAAGACTTTTAGAGACATTGTGAAATGTCTTCTTGAATTCGAAGTAAACTGTATCGACTTACCTCCTGTATCCATATGTTTGTTGACTCCTTCCGAGACTCTGATAGGTTCGTGGCTTCCTTTTATAAAAAAGCAGGGTATATAATTTTGTTCTCCAGTAGATCATATTTGTTCATGTGTCCACTAATTTAATGCTTTATTATAATTTTCCCTGATTTGCCCAATTCAGATGTCATGTTCATTGTTTTATAGTTCCCCTGAACTTCCTGAAGTGTTTTTAAAATGATGTCACATCTACCATCTTCCAGGCCTCAGATAGGAAGGTAATTTTAAGCAAGAAGCTGTGTGCCACTAGTATCAGTTTACTTATTTCTGTTTCCTTAATTATATTCTTTGGTGACATTTTTTCTTCATTTTGTCTATTTGTTCCATAATGTCTTCAACTAACACAGCCTGCTGTGGTCTTGGATTTCTAAATGCCCCTTGCACGCCTTCATGATATATTTGGCCTATAGGCTCTGTAGAGAGCTTTCTGTCCCTGATATGCTTGAAATAGGATTGAGTATTAGCTTTTATACCTTTTGAAGTTCCTCCTTGAATTCTTTTCTGGCCTCTCTTACTGTGTTTTTACATTTGATATGCCAGATTTCATGATCCTTTCCATTCATTTTTCATTTGTACATGACTTCAGATTTCTGAAGAGTGGCTTCATGCTTTTAATGACCGTTCTCGCTCTACTGTTTAGTTCTGCTGATTTCTTTTTGCCCTTCCTCAGATTTCTTGATCAACAGCAAGCATTTGCTCTCTGCCCCTAATACAATGCCCATGATGAGCTTCCCTCCTGGAGCACTCTGCTGGGTCATGTCCCTGATTCAGGTCCCTCATCAATAGTTGTACTGACCTCAGCTATCTTCTTTGTTCATTTGTACTGCAGAGAAAAGGTCAGGGACTAATCCCTTAACACTTTTCTCTTGAGTGGAGTCACCTCTCAAGAGAACAGAAAGCAGCAAAGTAAATTCTTTTATGTTTCTCTGGGAAAAAATAGTTGGCCAAAATACAGTAGTTTTTGTCACTGTATTCATATTTCTTAACCTTGGGCACCTGAACCAGGAACCTAGTCTGCTTAGTCAAGGGTAAAAGGTGAGTTCCTGCAGGGGACTTTTCAGAACTGCTGAACTGGGCAATAGCTATATGACACTTAAAAACCCCAAAACACCCCCTCCCCCACACTTGCACCCTGATAAGCTTATGGTGGCTATGAGAGGTCAAGCAAGAGGACTCAGAATCCATGATCTTTGGAAGTCATGGAGAAAATACACCATTTGGTTTCTGTAGCTCTTCAGAATCATTTTATACTTCATATGGAGTCACAAACTGACACACAAAGTGGTTTTAGTGCTTGATTGTCACTGCTAAAACGGGGCCTCATCCAAAAGGCATTGCAGTCAATTTAGTCTTCCTCTGATTTCAGGGGCACCTGGGTCAGTCTCAGACTTTCTGTCATTCTGACTGCTTTTTAAAAAAGATAAGGACTTGCTCATAAATGGCTTCCCAACAGTGAAAGGATTGGTTAAAATTGCCATCAGAGATATTTTTTATGAATTGGATGCAAGGGGCTTTTGTTTGTTGGCTGGTTTAATTGTCTTTTTAGGCATCTTTTTCTCTACACACAGTTCAAAGTATAACCAAGATTTTTTTTCAAATCTCGCTTTATACTGTAAAATTGTCACTTACCAAGAACAAGTAAAACCAAGATTTTTTTTCAAATCTAGCTTTATACTGTAAAATTGTCACTTACCAAGACCCAGTAAAATAGATGTCCTGTGAAGCTTTAAAGTTGCCATGTTCTTTTAGTGAAACGCCATTAAAGGCTGCGGGAGTAGGAACAGTCCCTGATGAATTCACTTTCCAATTCTGTAAATGCACAAAATCAAGTACATACTCATTGGAATAAGGAACATGATTAAAAAAATAAAAAGCTCCAAACCCCACAGCTGGAGCACAGATGCCAACAAACATAACTTTGATGCTTCACAGATGATTTTGAATACAAAGCTGTTCCAATTGATTCCTTCCCTACATTTTCCTTGGAAAAATGTTAAGTGCTCTGTGGTTTGTTTGTTGGGTTTTTTAAGTGGTGAAGAGATTATACAAGTTCATAAAGAAAGAGTTTTCATAAATGGATGCATGCTTATTTGATTCCATTAATTAAAGTTAACAAACCATATGTCCGTATATTTTTAAGTGTACAGTACAAACACAGTATAGTTTTCAGGGATTTTCTGGATGTGAGTTTGAAAGGTAAATGAGGAAGTGGTACAGTTATGCTATGATAGAAAACTCTTGAAGGTTTAACTCTGCAGAGTTTATACTATGTCAGAAGACTTTTTTTTTTTTTTTAACCTTACAAAAGCAGATAGGCCTTTAAAGACCACCTCTAAAACTTTCCAATTAAAATCTAACAGTGGAGTCTAACTTTCAGTTAGTGTTGAAGTTAGAGAAGGTTTGTATCCATGTATATAGGTATATCTGTGACGTATTTTGGGTTGTAAATAGATATTTTTAAATGTGTGTATGCTCAGGATGTACATGATAGTTGAACATATTGCAAGGTTTTAGTGAGAATCAAGAGCACAGCCATATTGGGAGAGAACAACAGACACCTACGTTCTGGGGAGTAGCTTAATCCAGGTTTGTCTGGGTGGCTGCCCGAGGTAAAGGATACTGAAGGAGAAGGCTATGAAACTGGTTGCAAAATGTTTAAAAAGATTTTTTAGCTTTGGCTTGACTGAATTGCTGTAATTCAGGCTGGGGTCAGGCTCTTTGGAGAACACACATTCATCTAGGTTTCCTGAAAGCTATTTTGTTGTAGAGAGGCGGTTTAGAAAAAGAATGACTTTACCTGTTTCAGTTAGTGGCTTAGTTTACAGTATTGTTCTCATTTCTCTTACTTTGAATAGTACCGATCATTGAATGAGCTTGGGATTGTTTCATTCATCAAAAGCAGCAAAGCATGAATGACTTCATGAATTACTGCCAATAAAATTTGCATCTCAGTCACTGTAAGTCCTGTACAGTCCCAACTATAATTGAAACTATTGCATAACAGGACTTTGAATCATTATATTAGCAGTATTCCAGGTTACACAGGCAGATTAGACAAAAAGACAGCATTAGGAAACATAAAGGTTTATCTTAAACAGCTTGTTTAAGAACAATGCTGTTATTTTCAGATCAGGAACCAAGGAGCAATAACGGTAATGCCTGTTGTACTGGAAGAGCATCTTCCTGACTTTCTGAATTATGATGTCTCCATTTTCTTACCCTTAAAGTGTATCTAGGGCAGAACAGTACACATTCAAGGATTTGAAGTACTGTAATTAATGTTAAAATATTCCAGATTTAGAGGAAAGAATTCTCAACACATTTTTTAAATTCAGAGCATTTTTTAAATGGCTTCAAAATTACAAATAAATCTGGAGAATATGTATTGGTGAGGAAGAAGCAAATGAAACAGCTGACAGTGTATGATGAATGCAGTTTTACCTATACTAGCACATTCTATACCTTCATAGTTCACCACTTGGTTATCATCACAGTAAGGTCTTGAACTAAGGAAACTAGAGCTCAGTTGTGCCAAGGCTTCTATTACTCTTCTCTTCTTCCCACTACCTAAAATTTTTAACTTCCTGGTCAGCATTTTAGTTTGTAAAAATCATTACATGTTAGGTCTTCAAAACATAACAAATGAGGTAAATAATTTCAACCTATTCGGCAAAAAAAGAGGAGAGAGGAAACCATTTTTCACTCACCACTGCCTAAGTCTTTAATGGTTTTAATGGGATTGGTTTATTACAATATTCCCCTTGACTTGGTGCTGGTGAGGGTTCCTTCCTGTCACTTTTCTTCACTCCAGCATTGAAATGGCATGCTATGAATGAGAAGTCTGGTTTTGATTCTTTTCTGAAAATGGTATGAAAATGGAAGCTGGAAGCTCTGTGGAAAAATAAAATAAATAAATAAAACAAAAATGTAAAATGTCAGTCTCTGCCTTACAATTCCCAGACCTTTGTGAAAGTATCCAAATACTCAGAAACAAAATTTAATCCTTCTGAGTAGTTCTCTTCATTATTGTCCTAGGTCTCCATTGTAAAGAGATTTCCATTTTACAGTCCTATCTGCATCCTCCATATTAGATGAGTATAATTACAGTATAATCACAACTGGGGAGGCCAGGACATTCATAGGTCTCTGCAAATACTACATGATAACAAAGACAGCTTAGATATGGAGGGCAGTTTCATCACAGAGGAAAAAGCCTTCCAAGAGGTCAGGATAATAGTTGCTATATCTTACTATTGGTTCTTCCAAAGGCCACCTTCAAGTCTCTGAACTAAACATTTGTTCCCTCTTTTCTGGAGACTTAAGACTTTTTTTAATATTGTGCTGAAGAGATTCATTTGCAAGCAAAAATAATCTTTAAAGTCTCTTCTGAACCATAAATAGAAAAATGCAAGATAGTTCATTCTCTCCTGTAAATTGAAAAGAACGCTTTGCATTTCTCCATTCTATATTCTGAGTCCCTCTACATTTCTTAACAATTGTTTTTGCCACTGGTTCTCACTACTAGAAATACATCTGTAGAGAACAGACATCAAACAGAAAACTAACCAATATTGTTATCAGTTCAGGTTCTTTATATCAATAATGTACATTCAACAAGCTTAACTTTTCCCCCTTGCCCTCCCCCCAAAAAAAATCTTTTCCTGCATTTGGGATGCTTTCAAATGTGTAGCCCCCCCCCCCCCAAAAAAAAAAAAAATCTTTTCCTGCATTTGGGATGCTTTCAAGAAATGTGTAGATTTACTTATTTGTCCATGTATATTTTGACCCAAGACATCTAAGCGTGTAGGGTTTGAAGAATTTTTTTGTCCAATGGCGTTTAGATTTTTGTTTCACATTTTCTTGTTTAATCTCATAGTTCTGAATTCAAAGGTACTGATGGTAAATCAGTTTAATATAACTTTGTTGATAGTGGTAAAGTCTTCATCACAAAACCAGCAAAGAATCTTTTTTTTTTTTTTTTAGATTTAAGGAAATTATGAAGTTGCAAACTCAAGCATTCCGATGCATGATCTAATGACAATAACAGAATTAAAGTTGCCCATGCAAACTTAAAAATACCCTTAACCATGCAATATTTTATGAGAAATTTGTTGCAGTCAAGTTAGAGAATAGATTGCTTGGACTCCCACCAGTTTGTTAACACTCATGATCCTGTTACAGGCAAAAAGGAATACACCATTCATGCAAAGCCAAGAATTTATTCTTAGCCTAATTACAGTCTTAATGGTCGTAACAGTCATAACAGCCTTATCAAATAGTTTAAATTACGTGCAGGTAACAGGTACACAAACTTTTTAGTCTCCCCCTTTCTGTGGTGTTAGGCTTGCCCTCCCACTGCCCCTCTGTGTGTTAAGGTTGATGGTTTCAATCTGGGGGTGGGTTTACAGCAACCGGTCAATATCCTAAATCTTTTGCCAGAAGTATGACATTGATGTTGATGGTTTCTTCCTTCTCACTTTAGGATGTGGTTGGTATCATTTTTGTGTTTGCTAACAGGCTCTACACCTTGCTTATTATTCATTGGTCTGCAAGTCCATATTGCATCTGAATTTACTCTGTAGTGTGTTTTAGGTATGTTGGATGCTTGTTCTTTGTTCTCTTTGCTACCTCTAAGGCTTGGCAAGAATGGCTTGACTTACCTTGCTCCTGAGACTGCATTCCTTTCATGACCAATAATTGGCCATCAGCGAGTTATTTACAGCCCCTGGGCTTCAAGTATTGTCCTCTGCAGGTTCTTTCAAAGCTTCTGATACTCCTCTGTGCTGTGTTTTATTAAGGGGGTCTAATAGGTCATTCTATCCACAGTAACTAGATGTTACAAATACCCATTAGTTACAAAAATCACTATAGACATTACATCACACAATTATACAGAGCTAATGAAAAGTTAAAACAAAGTAGGTAATAGAGATCTGGTAATTAGATAATTGCTATTGCATGCAAAAACAAATCTTCAGGCAGACCAAGACAAGCACAGGCAAAGCCGGTCCCAAAGCCTGTCTTGTTAGCTTAATGCAAAACCTGTGGCCTGTTACAAACAGCAGTGACTCCCTATTTACTGACCTACAAAGCTAGGAAGCATGTTAGTGGTTTAGTTATGATTAGATTTCAGATGGACCATCCGTGTTGGAATGTAAGAATGCCTATTCAGAAAGTGTAATGGTACTTGTCATACCCATGAAAAGAAAACAAACCACATTGCATTGTCAATATTTGAATCTCTTAGTATTCACATCAACGTTTCAGAAATCCCATTTCGTCTAGGGATTGCGATAGCGACCTTGATTTGAAATAAGTTCTCTGTTTCTGGAATTTATGCAGTAGACTTCACATCCACTGGAATAAATTACTTATGTCATGAGCTTCTCATTCTTAATGCTGGCTAGTAGTCTTATCCCATGGGCAAATAAAGATACGTCTGATTTTTTGGTCCTGGTAGGAGAAGGCTGGCCATTCTTATTTAACTGCTGATTAGTAGGAAACTCCTTGATCGAATGCAACTGTTGTATATTCATATCTCATTGTGATGCCAGGCAGGCCCCCATTTGCTCTCCCTTTGCCAGAAATAAGATGGTACGCTGTATTGATAAAACTACATAATCTTAACATTACATGTTGGTGTTCTGATCAAAAGCCCCTCCAAGCCAGATCCTTCTGTTTATCACTCAATTAAAGTAGATATAAAACACACAGCTCTCCTTCTTATTGCTGTTCTTAAACTCCTGTGCCTAAAATTATAATTTTTAAAAAATTAATAATCTTCAGTGTATAAAAGGGGCACATGGGACCACATTAAAAGAGTCTCAAAGAAATCTGAATTTGGCATTAATGTAAATACTTGTGACCCCCTAGCAAGGAATTCCTTTGTTTTGTTAGAAATGCATATAGTCTCTGCACCCACTTGTCCTTCCTGCCATCAGTAGAAGAAAGGAAGCAGGGGGCTTTTTCAGATAAAACACAACTTCAGGATGTGAGTAATAATCACATCTAGTACTATTATGGCACGAGATGTGGTTCCTGTATCTCAGCTTCCTCCTGTGTTAAGAATTGTTCTCTGAGGCTAAACTGATGGAAGGAATGATGAGGATGTAAGGTATTTCAGGATGTTATTCTCATTTGACTTGAAATACTGATTGATTTAAATTTTTTTGAGGTTTCATGTCACTGAATCCTATAAAAAGTAATTTGCATTTTCTGTAATGTTGTGTGTCTTTGAGGCATGTGAGCAGCCATATCATTATAGATCCTGTGTTCAAGTGTTAGCTAAACGCTCTTTGGAACATTCCCATGTACAAAATGAAATGTCTGTTCGCTTCTGAGCAGGATAAAGCCATGCCACCTTGGACTGATTCTTTCCGGAGTCCATGTTTAAAAGCCAAAAAATTTCCCTCATGCATCCACCATAGATTCTTCCAAAGGAAACAGGTAGTGAACTTCCCATTTTGTAAAATCAGAGACTTTCTTTGTCATCCCGCAGGGTGGTCACATTAACTTTTTTCTTTTGTCATGGGGTTTAAAAAACCACTTCCCTAATTTTAGAAATGTTTTGGCTACATCAGCTACAGTTCAAAGTTGTGACTTCTCACAGACCTGTCCAAACATGAAGAGACAGCGATGCAATCTTAGGTGGCAAAACAGTTACAAAAATACTCTTTTGCTTGTATGAAAAGTAAAAAAAAAAAAAAAAGTTAAATGAAAAAAAGTTCTGTTCCAAAATAGCATGCACTGAAACGAAAGCAAGGTAATGATGCATGATTTTGTGCACCTTAAACAAATCTTTAGTAAACGTACATGTATTGTTCCTCCTTCCTGAAATCCTTTTAGGCATCTCTCTCATGCCTCTCTACTGGCACACAAATACCTGGGTTGAATCTCTTAGGTTTCATATAGTACTGGGATCCATTAACACAGAGAGTTTATATATCATTCAGTGTCTGCAGAGTGATTGCTTTTATAAACCAAGAATTAACTGCACAGCATGTGGGCCTCATCTTCTATACCTCATCACTGCTACTAAAGTATTTACTAAAACACCTACACCTTGCTGAGAAGCCACTGTCTTAAGATGTGCTAGAGACTGTGAACAAAACTAAGTCCCACGTTATACACATTTTTGAATTACGGAACTAAAAGATAAAAGATATACCATATCTTGTGCTTTTTAAAAACTGCAACAGTATGAATAGGTGAATTAGTTGGCATTAAAAAAAACACATTTGACCCTTCCCTTTAAGGCTTTCTGAGAATTTTATTCTGCAAAGCAAAAATTATTGAAAATTACATTGTCATTTTTGTTCTTCCCTCTTCCTTGGGATCCTGTTGACTGCTTGCATCCTCACACTTTCATCCCCAAATTCTTGCCAAACACCTGCATTTTCTTATCAGTGAAATTTCTTTAGCTATTGCTGCTTTTATTTTATGTAGTCACATTAACATCTGAGCAAACTCAGCTCAGTGTCATTATCTTCTATTTATTACCTTTATTGCTTTTATTCTTTTCTTCTTTTTTTTTTGCCCCTTTAAGGATTCTTTTCTTAGGATTCTTAAGGAAAAATTAAAAACAAAGCAGATTGCCTGTCCTACCCATTCTGGACCATTTTCTACGTTTACCTTGACTCTGGGCATCTAGAATAAAGATTTCTTTTCCCCAGAACTTCTGTATTTTGGTGACAAGTTTATCTGAGTATCTTAGATCAGTGGAAAGACAAAAGGATGTCTTACCGGCTTGTCCACGGGGGAAAAAAAAACCTCACAAAAATCTTTTGCTATAATTTTCACTTTCCATATGTGCAACTTCAAGCTGCCTTTGCATCCCTCCTTGCCTTCCCCAAATAGAACTCCTTCTGTGAGCTTCTGTAACTTCCTAATCATCCTGCAGGACAAGACTCGTAAATCGGCCAGCTCCGATAGTGTGGTGCTCAGCAAACTTGACTTCAGAGTTTTGTTTGATAAGCCAGAACTCTTTGTAAATGGTCAGACATTTTGAATTTAAAAGCACAATGTGAATACAAAATACTTCCTATTATTTTCCTATAAAAAGCAATTTGCAGTCTATAGCTAACACTTTTATTTTCCAGTTACTAATGTCATTGGCCTGAAAATGCCAAAGAGCTGATGGTATGCTTACTGAGCTGTCAAAACGAAGCCTGTATTACAAAGCCCACAGTGTAAGTTCAGGGCACCCATCCTGACCTTGAGCTAAAATTCAGTCCTGTGAGTTTGACTTGTGTATTCCAGCCATGTTTACGCAGTTACTGGCAGTAAGTCCTCTCCACATTGCTAGGAATGTCTGAAATACGACATTGTGCATTACCCAGCCCTTGCTTTTCCAATAATTTAATGTGGGTTTACATATTGCTTTGATAAGCAAACACAACACTACTACCCAGTGGCAGTCTATAGCTTCAGCATCCTGAAGGCATGGACCACTGTTAAACTTTCCAATCTCTGGTATGTAACTCAACCCTCATAACTTGTAGCTATGTCCCTTTTCTGGTTTGTTGAAAAGAAGAATTTTGGAAGATGACATATTCACTGACTTTTTTTTTTCTGCCCAATTTGATCACTGCAGGGTAAATCAGTCCTTGCTCATCTCCTTTTTTTCTTCCTCTCGTAAATGAGGTTACGTGAATTTTATGATAAGGGGGCAAAGCTGGCATGCGGAAATTTGATTTGGGACAAGACTGAGATGAGCGTAGCTGACTATAAAGAGAAGCTAAGGATCCTGTGTGTACATTAAGTATTAAAGTTCTAAGTACATTAAGTAGTAAAGTTCTTTAAGAGCTCTCATGAGTACTGTGTTAAGAAAAGATATTGTTGTTATATATTCAACTTGTTGAAACTCATAAAATGCTTCATTTGAAACATGCTTTGATTTAATTTTACCAGGCAGCCATACTCTGTTCCTGGTCAGTTTATTTTCATTACCACAGTATTTTCTTTCCTATTTTTGTACAGTCTATAATCGCTTTCTCCTTTTGTTTTCTTCATTAACCTTCTGGCTTGAATGTCTTTAGCAGTGCCGCCTTCCCCCTATATAGTGCTTAGCCTTTTTGCTGAGACTTCAAACAAGGTGTAAAATAAAAGGGCTTTAATCGTCTCCTAAGGAATTTCCCCAGAGCAGCAGAGCATAGGCTTCAGCAGTTCTGAGCTGAAACACACAGGCTATTGTCAATTAAAACCTGATCTGATTTATGCTAGGGTCATGCCAGCTACAGAACAGCTCATATTTGAGGAGATGCAAAGGAAGCACACAGCTATTCTTGCCTTTTTCTTCCTCATACTGGAAATAGAGCATAATATGAAGCCAGCATCCAATTAGTACTTTTTTTTTTCCCCCCAGAAACATCTGTCTTACCAGGAATTGGCTGGAGATCAAAAAAAAGTGTTTTATTCACAACCACAGAGTTCCAAAAATACAACATAGACAAATTAAACCCTTTGTAAATAAACTTTTTATAAACCCAACAATATTAAAAAAAGCTAAAAATGAAGAGTGTTGTGTGAGAGAAATTGATTTATAGGCAGTTTTTTAGATTGCCGCAAATTAAATGGAAAATGTGAAACAGTTATTTAAATCAACAGGAGATTCAGTTCTGACATGATTCTGAAAAATGCCAGGCTCCACTGGTGGATGCGAGGGCAGGATGCAGATTTGCCTAAACAGAGACACGTGTTGCTTTTTGAAAAGCCATAGGGGATCTCGAACATCTGGGTGAACGTGGAAGATATATCAGAGGCCATGTGAGAGACCCATGTTCTTTTAGAGCAGTTTGGAAGCTAGGTGAGATAACCCACAGCATTTAAAATGGCAACAGAGCCCTGCATTTGGGCAATTGGATCCTATATTAAGGGTACAAGCTTTGAGAAGTTGATATCCACTCATGAGAAAATTAAAGACAACTGTATATTTATATTTGCCTGTGCAGTTTCACTACTGAACATGTTAAGCACAAACCTGTGAATGTTTGTAGGTAATCTGAATTTACATTTCTTACCACAACTAGAGGCATATTTTTCATATATCTGTTTCTGTGTTTCTGCTTTTCGACCAGGCAACCTGTAAAATTTTATGCTATTATTTTGATTGTCTTTTTGGTTTTTGTGGGTTTTTTTTCCACATAGCCAGGGACCCTGACTGATGAGTTACACTGACGCTTGCTACGATAATTCATAGAATCATAGAATCATTAAGGTTGGAAAAGACCTCTAAGATCATCGAGTCCAACCGTCGACCCAACACCACCATGCCCACTAAACCATCTCCCTAAAAGTGCCTCATCTACTCGTCTTTTAAATACCTCCAGGGATGGTGACTCAACCACTTCCCTGGGCAGCCTCTTCCAATGTTTCACCACTCTTTCAGTAAAGACATTTTTCCTCACGTCCAATCTAAACCTCCCCTGGCGCAACTTGAGGCCATTTCCTCTCGTCCTATCGCTTGTTACGTGGGAGAAGAGACCGACACCCACCTCGCTACAACCTCCTTTCAGGGAGTTGTAGAGCGCGATGAGGTCTCCCCTCAGCCTCCTCTTCTCCAGGCTAAACAACCCCAGTTCCCTCAGCCGCTCCTCAGAAGACTTGTTCTCCAGACCCCTCACCAGCCTCGTTGCCCTTCTCTGGACACGCTCCAGCACCTCAACCTCCTTCTTGTAGTGAGGGGCCCAAAACTGAACACAGTATTCGAGGTGCGGCCTCACCAGGGCCGAGTACAGGGGCACAATCACTTCCCTACTCCTGCTGGCCACACTCTTTCTGATACAGGCCAGGATGCCATTGGCCTTCTTGGCCGCCTGGGCACACTGCCGGCTCATGTTCAGCCGGCTGTCGACCAGCACCCCCAGGTCCTTTTCCGACAGGCAGCTTTCCAGCCACTCTTCCCCAAGCCTTTAGCGCTGCATGGGGTTGTTGTGGCCGAAGTGCAGGACCCGGCACTTGGCCTTGTTGAACCTCATACAATTGGCCTGGGCCCATCGATTCAGCCTGTCCGGGTCCCTCTGCAGAGCCTTCCTACCCTCGAGCAGATCAACACTCCCGCCCAACTATTAATTTAACCAGCTCAGGTGTCCCCCTTTGCTAGAGGTCATATTTTCCCATAGTGGAGTTGGCAGAAGCAAACGTGTCTTCATCTTGGTCACTGTGCTTCCTCGTCCAAGTGATTACAAGCTGTAACTGAAGATGGTTTTGTGTTTTACATTCGACTGTAGCAGCAGTGATTGAGGTGTGGGCACATGTTCACGTCTGTCAGCTCTGCTGTAACTTCTGCCCTGGGGAAAGGCAGATGTCTGTGGTGTGATAAAGTATTAAGTTGTGCTTAAGTGCATTTTCAGTTCAGTTATACTGCTGTTCACTTCAGTGTGCCTGGGTCAAGGCCTGAAAAAGAGGTTTATAGTATAATTATTTTTTTTAACCTACCTGCTATACCCATTTTCCACAGGTGTTGTCCACACTCTCCACAGAGAGAGAAAGAGAAAAATTTTGCTTGAAAGGAATTTGGGAGATGGGGGTTGTGTTTGGTTTTCCTCTTTCACTCATTTACAGAAGACTAGCGTGGCCTCTGAGCTAGGAAGACGTGGATGTTCATATACACATTAACTTACCATTCTTGACTTCCCTCCTAGTAAATAATTACAGCTTCCTAATATTTGGAATTTTTGGAGACGACGGCAATCCGTCTGGTGCTGGAGAGATCTCTGGCAGCTGTATTTTGCCACCTTCACTAGGCTTCCAAATCCATACTCAGATCCCCTACTGAGTGGCTTCATTTTCAGAAAGGCAGAGCATACCCTTTCTGCTACCTCATTAGAAGGTGCAGATGATCAAAATCTTTGAATGTGTCTCATTTGTGTGGCTAAATCTATTTTCAATGAATTTAAATACTTGCACAGTTTAATGCATTTCAACAAGCAATTCTGCTTTTCACTGCAGCTCCTGGGTTTGGGCTGGCAACTCTGAATTAAAGTTCGTGGCTCCTCATCTATTCACTTTGTACCATTTCCATCCCTTATGCATTTGTCATTTAGCAGCTGCTCTAACATTTAGAGTGTTACCTCAGGAGTGGTGACATTATAGGATTTTTTTTTTCCCCAGTGATTTGTATACCATTTAAGTCATTCTTTGGAATGAAAGATACAGTAAGAATATTAAAATAATCAGATTTTCAGAGCAAAACCAGACTTCATCTCTTTCCAACATTAGCTTTCTCAAATTTTGCTTCCATTTTTGTATAAAACACAGTTTATAGCTCTTTATAATTAAAGGGGGGGAGGGGGGAACCAAGAAGACAAGCTGCAATTGAGTGCTTGTTGTCTAAATGACTTCACAAGCAGTTAATAATTTCAT
The DNA here is from genome assembly GCF_000699145.1 of Aptenodytes forsteri. Classification (NCBI taxonomy): domain Eukaryota; kingdom Metazoa; phylum Chordata; class Aves; order Sphenisciformes; family Spheniscidae; genus Aptenodytes; species Aptenodytes forsteri. The sequence continues at coordinate 261,799 of NW_008794417.1, read as the reverse complement.
ACTCTCAGGTCTGTTTTGATGTGCCACTGATTAGTGGTTGCATTTTAGCCCTCAGATTTTGAGCTTAAAATGTGAAAGTTCAGCTGAACCTAAAAGATTGTGTAATTGTAGAAAATAAGATTAATGATGATCTATAGGTTGATAAAAGGATTAATTTTGGTATAAGGCTGCACTGGCAATATAATAAATGACTATGGGTAAATGAATAAGAATCTGAAAGCGTGCTCTATGGCTGGATATAAAATAGTAATAACTGTTTTATTTTTCTGTATTACTTCTTGGCTGGCTTTTCACACAGTTGGTTTTCCAGGTCAAAATATTATGGAAATAAATGTGTCCTCAGTATGTAAATTTCCAGAACAACTTTACCACTGTACTTAATTTGAAACTGCCTTGTGAAAGAAATGAGCTATTTTTCTCTGTAGGAGTACCACCCTGGTTCCTTATCCTAAACCCCATGATTACAGGCTGTGCAGCTTTTACTTTCTTCTCCTCTTCTTGTTTTGCAATTACACATTGTTTTAGCAAACTGTGGAGTTAGTGACATATGGTGGCAGACAAAACCAGCTGAAACTTGTTTGCAGATTTCTCCCATTGCTAAATTCAGGAAAAGGCACATGGACAATCATTATAGCTAGCAATGGGTGAATCTAAGAATCAGGAATCTAAGGATCAAATTCTTTCCAGGTCACAAAGTAGCCAAGTAACTCTAGTGTTACCTGTGAAAACTAAAATCCCAGGTGTTTAAAAATTTGTTGTTGAGGATCTCCTTTTACAACAAGAATGTAGCTCTCATCGTCTTTCTAGAAGCCTACATGAAGGAAAATGTACGCTGCAGAATAGAAATGAAGGTAATTTATGTGTGATAACAGATTTGCAGTCATTACAAAGCAGCAGTCTCTAAAATTGATGAGTTGACAGCCTTTTCATGCCTTTTTGACTATTGGATTATCTTCTAACATTCTTACTCTCAGTTAATAAATACTTGGATAGCCATGATTTCCAGTAATTTAAAAAAATACATTTTAAGTTAATAATAAGTATTTCAGCAATTTAAAATATTTTTGCCAGGAATTATAGGGCCTATGTGAAAAACTTTAAGCTTCACAGTGAGAGTATGTGAAGCTAATTGCAAACAATGGAGTTATTACAGCAAAGTAAATCACCCCTAATCCGTCTGACTTAATCTGCCTTCTTTTGCACTTGCATTTGCATTTGTAATGAATAAAGCCACATGCACAGATCATTAGCATGGCCCAGCTGAGTGGTAACTCACTAAGCTGCAGCAACTCACTTGTTTCCAATCAGCTGATTGTACCCCCCAAAATGGAATCTTGAACAACCCCCTTTTCCCCACTTCTGAAATACTGAGTGATCAGGCAAGCAAAATTGCAGCTCACAGGAAGCTACATTTCTTTCCCTGGTCTTTTCAAATTGCAACTAGTACGTTCTTAATTTTAAAGGTAAAGTTGAATATCCTCTCCTTATAATTAAATGTATAAATATAGATTTCAAAGCTGATGTTTACACACTAATTTTAAATTCTGATTTAAATGCCTAAAAGATTAATTTTGATTCATGTACAAGTAACACATCATTTACCTTTAATGATATTTATATTTCATCATCTACTTGTCATGTTGTTGCTCAGATTTGGAGGTCGTGTCTTTCCTACTGCAGTTGAGGTCTTCATTACATGGCAGTATAGCATCTGCTTAACTGAAATCAGTTTTGAGTCAGTTTTGATAAATCCATGCAGTCATTTATAGGTGGACAATCCCTTCAGCTGTACAGCCTTGATTATTTATGGTCCAGTGTGTTCTGTTTTCACCAGCTCAGTAATACGTCCTACTTCCTTTGTGCAGGCTTTGCAGCAGTCTAAATGGCAACACTCAGGGCAAAAATAACTGAATCCTTAGTCCATTGACAGACACCTCTGGGCTTATCAAATTTTAGCGGGTTCAGGTGGTGATGTCCCAGCTTCTCATCCCCCCCTTCTGGAGGTTCCTACATCTCAGTAGAGCTGCTAGAACAGGAGACGTGTTTGTGCTGTGCCAGATTGCAATACGGCATACAAAACCATAGATAAGGCGGGATTTTCAGTATGACTCCTGACTGCGAACTGGAGCAAATAAGCCCTGGACACCTATCTCCTAAACAGTAACTTATCTGCAAAACGGTAGTTTTCAGTAGAAGGATGGGACACACTCTTCCTAACGATAATGCATGAACAACTTAATCAGCTTCCTTTACTAGATGGACCCCCTCCCTCTGTCCAGGGTTCTTTTAAGCCAATGTAATGATTTTGAGGACCTGGACTACTATTTATCAATTTTTAGGACTGGCAATTAAGTATCTTTGACTCCTAATTAGTGGCAAGTCCCTAACAATTACATGATTGACAAAAATGCTTAAGTGTGACACTTAGAATTAGTGGTGTACACCAATACAGAAAAGCACATAATTGCATGAATGTGGTAAAAATCATGAAAGTAAAATTTGTTACTTAAAAAAAACCCCTAAGTCGGAGGAAACCCATTTGCTGTGTTCTTGCGTGTAGCTGAATATGTGATCCTTCAGAGCACATTGCACAGCTCGTCTATTTTGTGAGATGTTTCATAGACCATGTATAGAGTAAAAGGGAAGGACAAATGAGAGGAAGAATTTTCTGTTTAGGCCATGCATTTTTAGAGGCATTGCTTGTTTCCTAAATGTTAACAATACATTCAATATCTTCAATGCCCCAAGAGTGAAAAGAACAGGGTAATTTACAGGAGGCTTATGTTATTGTGGGCAAAACATAGAAGGTATTATTCATCAAAAGAAAATCTAGGGTTAACTTAATAAGAGAAGTCTAGAATTCAAAGTAAATCCACCTTCAAAAAGGAACTGGGTGACAAGACTGAATACTAATTCCCCTTGTGGACTTGAAACACATCCCTGAAAGTTAGGTGAGTGTCCAGTAAAAACAAACATGCATTTTCTAGTTTCAGCCTATTCAGGACACTGAATTCTGAATAGTTATTGAACAAGCAGGCAAGTTCCAGGAGACACATCTGTAACCAAAATTCAGATCCATTTCACTGAAACACATTACATTTTAAGTGTACGTCATTCTTAGTTTGAAAACTGACCGTAAATTCCACTAGTCAGTTCTTTGACTGGTTTTGAGATGTTCTCCAATATTAAGAACATACAAGCACTGAGAATGGGGTTTTTTTTCCATTTTAGAGTTTGAATTCCCATAGTGACTACAGCTTGGGACCCATTACTGCCTTAGCAGTCTGGGAAGGACGGCATGGTTGCCGTTCCCTGGTCTTGACTTGCAGCTTGGTAAGGGGTTTAAAACTGTTGGATTGAAAATCTGCTGCCTACCATAGCAGGAAGCTAGCCTCCAAAGCGTTATAGTTACAACATTACTGTTGTTGTCCTGCTGCCTGAAAGCTTTAATGATGAACCAGGATGCCGTTGTACAAAGGCCTGCAAAGAGGCAGTCCAAAACGGCTTCTCCTCCAGGGAGCTCATAGTCTGCCCATGCAAGTGTTAAATGGGTGTGGAGATTCAAGTAAAGGCGCTGTGTTAGCAGGCTGCTCTGTACATGGGGTATAGAAGTGGGATCCTCTAGTACTAGCACTGGGATCACACAAGGGACGCTTGGAGGATTGGTACAAATTGAGCTGTCAGCAGGCAGACTTGCTGCTGTGGATTTACTATGGTTTTACTACTTTTCATTTCTCTACGAGCGGTGTGCAAAAATACACATAAGTTCTTGATGTATTCAGTTATTTAAAAAAAAAAAAAGAAAAACAATTTACCAATCTCGACAAATTTGTCCTGTTTTGTATCACATAACAATTTCATTTGCTAGGTGCATTTGAGTAGGGTGGTTAATTGTAACGCAGATCCATAAATGGATTAGGTTTGGAAGAATCCAAATTAACTACTATGCCTCTTTCTATATTTTTTTTTTTAAATCTCTGTCATCAGAATAAAGAAGCTTTTTATTCCTTAGACATTCCTAGTTTCATTTTGAATATGAGTTAATTCCAAATATCATGCTTTAAAATGAACTATTAGGAATTGTCATGTATGTGAAATAAATGTTTATCACTCTAAATGGTTCTCAGGTGCCAATGTGAATGTGAGCGTCCAAGAAGCAGTACTTAAGCATAAAAACTGCACTTCCTTGATGCAACCAGGCCATTCTGCTTGCTGAGGTGGAGCTGAAGGTGCTCCTACTAACCCTGTGCGTTTGAGATATTCAGTTAAGCTACTCATGATTAAGTGATTTAATTTTTTGTAACAATTTCCTTCACAAAAGTTTGACTAGTTGGACATAAAATGTAGCTTTCGAGCATGGAGTTACACAAATGGCTGGTAGAGAAAAAGTAAGAGGAAAGTGGTAGCTTTCTTCACTCCAAAATTTGATGGTTTTATGAAGAGATGATGAAAGTAGGAACTTTCCTTATATAAATAAAATGAATGATGTTGAATATAGGAAGGATTTGAGTATCGAACTGTCCCAGTCTGATGACCTGCCCAACAGGCCCTGAACTCCAGGGAAAAGGGTTCCAAATCCAGCCTTTAATTCCTTTTAAATTCCCCTTCACATCAATGGAAGTTTTTCCAATTATTTTGTTTAAAATACACAAAATTGAAACAAAAGGTTGTGCTCAGTCAGTATTTGCAGCCAAAAAAGAAATCCATTCACTTCAGAAGAAACCTGTTCCTTCTGCATAGGGTAACATGATTTTCTTCCTTCTATCCATCAAAATATTTTTAAAAATCTGTTATGAACACAAGCTACCTACCCTTACTTTACAGCACTACAGGATTGCATCTGCGCTCAGCAATAGTCTCCGAAGTCCTGACTCCACTGGAATCAATAGAACTACTCCCATTGATGTCAACTGAAGCTAAAATACTACCTATGAACTAGGATATGGATGTGCCTTTCATGATTAAAATACAAAGGGAATCTTAGAAATATTTTGGGGTTTTGTTTTTTAAGTACAGCTGTGAAATTTACAATGGGTGTTCTTTCAGGTCATGCTTTTGCAATAGTATTGTAATATAAAAATGGCGATAAAGTAAGGTATATCTAATGGTATTTGGTTGAAGAACCTGGCTTTTTAAACTGTGGAAATAAATAGAAACATGATCAGGGACATACTTGTCTTTTGTTTGTTTCAGTTTGAAAATGCTTTTCTAAATGGATAAGACTTTACATTTCTGTAATGAAAATAAATGAACCACTTATTTTTTCAAGTTCAGTTAGTGATTTTCCTGAATGTGTTTTTCAACCACTGCAAGATAAATGTTATCTATCTTTTGGTTCTTGGAGACAGAGAGGGTATATTAGTCCTTCAGGAAACTTATGTTTTGATGTGTAAACAAGGCCCCCTATAAATGGGAACTGTTTTTCTCTCAAGTTTTATAACACTGTTACATTCATTTTGGCCTTTGTTTTGATTGCACGTGAGAGCTATCCTTTCCTTTAACTACATATTGCTGTGACAAGCTCAAGGCTTGGGAGGTGGCTGAGAGACTCAGGTTTTTATACCTTACAGCCCTGTCTTGTCCCAGGTGACATACTACACCATTCAATTTATGAATCAGTGACATTCTTTTCTATTGGTGTCTTAATAGCTGAAAAACTAAATAAATATTTTGGGCCAGACAAACTGAAGTTGATGGAGCAAAAGCAAAAATTTATAAGTATTTTTTAATCAATGGACTGTTTGGCGATTCCAAAAGAATATTCGAGAACTAATACAATATATTAAAAGCAAATCATAAAAGATAACCGTTGGGCTGAAAATACTTAAATGGACTGTTAATGTTGATTTAGCTGCCTTGTGAAGATAGTCTCTCACACTAACAGATGAGAAAGAAAAACACAGATGAGAAGTAAAGAAGTGCATTCAACATAGACGTACTATATACATGAAAGAAATAAGAGTTTGTTAGGAGAAATCCCTCCATAATATAAACATGTAATATAAATGGGAATGGAACTCTCTATCTGAATTCTGTTTTTCGTAAAAGTTGTAGTTCAAATGTAGTTAAAATGTAGATAAGATTTTTAGTCTAGTTTCCTAAGGAAGTATCAGACTATCATGCTGTTTGTTAAAACTTAAACTAGGAGTAAAGTCTCAGAGATTCTCAAAATTTTCAGGAATTTGACTAAAGTGGCTATGCAGAGGCAAAAAAAATCAGTCTGTTCCATGTCCTCCCTGAGAAAACAGTAGAATTTTGTGCTATGTTATTTAGCAACAATTTCCTCCAGTTTGAAATAAGATATCTTGGACATTACATTTTAGTTGTCCTTTTCTAAAATAATACAACCAAATAATTCTAAATAAATCTTGGTATCAAACATGACATTAATACTGTTTTTTCATTATACACAAATATTAGGAAATATTATTTAAAGACAGAAGCAAGGTAGCTGGTTAATAGCATAATCAATGTTTATATTCTATCATTCCAAATTATGTTTTCAATATATGATGACTTTTCTCATATTACCACCAGTATGCTTCATGATAATTTTTAATTTTAATTTCTCGTTTTCATAGACATGTGCTTTGTGATGGATGTATGTATTTGTGTATTTTGTGGAAAATTCCTAACTAACTGTTGAGCTGTCCCCTGAAATTTAATCTTTAAAAGTCTCATTGTATCTTTGCCAGGCATAGCCAGGCATAAATTTAACAATCTCAACTGACTAAATCCACTCTGAACTAAAGGCCACAATATGGTGAATTAGGCCTCAAGTTTTAGGACAACTTGCAAAGAGAACTTTGAAAACGTGGTTAAGTTTGAACTATTGCAATGATATTTTTGGAGTCTGCAAATAGGCTCAAATAATTATTGTTCTAAGTCCACAAGTTTACCCTAAGAACTAATGTACTTAAACCCATCATATGAGCCCCTGAAGTTTTCCTCTATGGATATCTAGAGGTCCCTCCCAGGAGAGCTCGACCCCATCTCTTCCTTTATTCCACATGGAGCACATGAGGTGGAGTTTGGCAGCCACTGTCTTGGTTCCTCTGAACAGCCCTATTGAAGCAGAATGCTTCACTGCTTTTCTAGTTCTTTCTTACCACTGTTTTGCTGAGATGAGACCTCAGTGTTTCATCTGAGACTTTTATTCCACTGTGTGGTTGCTTTACTATCGTATCCATGACTCTAGCTGGTCGAATTGCTTTAGAGAGGGCCATATTCCTGAAATCCCACTTGAGTAAATTGTTCAAGCATTGGACAAGGTGAGGAGGATAATCCAAGCAGAGATAGCAGTTTCCATGTTCCCAGTCCCTGACAAATCTTTCCAATCAGACTATGTCTTCATGCTAGCAGGACTAAATATACCCATGTGTGATCTGAATTGTGCCTTTTCTCGCCCCCCCTTTACTTACTTCCAAATCTGAGACCATTCAGAGCAAGATCATTGTTCTGCTTATACTGCCGTTTTGTAGCGTCAGATCACATCAATGCTTTCATCAAGCACTGTGTGATTTTTGATTCCTCTGTGGCAGATGCGGTAGTTGGTAGAGCAGTGCAGCACTCACTGTTCGTGAGAGAAGTCAACAGGCTCTGCCAGGTCGTTATTAGTGCCAGAGCTTCGTGGGGTCATCCATTGTTAGGATATTCCTCTGAATTTTCTCAAAGATAGACTATTTACTGCTGTAAATATTTTCTGGGTAATCTACATATACTTTTGTTTCCCCTGCCATTCTGAGCCTTTCATGGCTATTATCCAGTGGTTGAATAAGACAGGCATGACAGCAGACAAACGTTCTTATAAGCTATGCACCAAGCAAAAAGAAAGGAAAAACTAACAAATGGTCTCTACAGATACTCTTAAGGAACATCTTTCTTTTCTGGCTCGTGTAAGAACATATGAGTATACCCTCTGTTAGGGTGTATGAAGGGACTACCTATCCTGAAGCACACTGATTACTGGTAGTCTGTTTTTTCAAGAAATGAGTGAACCATCTCAGATGTGTGTTAGCAAAGCAACATTCAATACATTGCCACTAAATGAACTTCTTCCTCTATTGCCTATTTTTATTTGACAAGGGGTTCATTGCATATCTCACACATTCTGCTTTTCATGACCCTCACCTGTCTACGCCATATCCAGTAAAGAAAGACCTCACATTTCTAGCAGCTTTTATTTTTGGTTGAAAAATATCAATACAAAAATCAACAGCAAATGAGGAACTGAAACTTTTAGACGATTGTGACTATATTGAAACAAACACTGTAGTAGCTACTATACTGATTGAATTATTCCTGCTTACATGCTACTAGAAAAGCGCTTATGTTTCAAGATGTTTGGAAGTGATATAGCACTTCTCCCAGACTGTCATTGAATTTTTCCAAGACATTTATTTGCCTTTGCAGCAGAAAATACTTTGATTTGGAAAACTGAAATATATGGCAAATGTTAAATGGATTAAAAGCTGGCTCACTGACAAATTGAAAAATGTGGTGTTAATGGACAGATATAAATGACTGGGACGTGTCTAGCAGGATCTGCCTGGAATCAGTTCTTGGGTCAATAGCACTTAACATTTTTATCAGCAGTCTAGACAGTGATATAAGACATCTTCAGTAAAACTTGACCATGACAGAGATTGTTGAAATAGTAAATAATATACTAGATAATTGCAGAAGCTAATAAAACATATTTTGATGTTGCCAAACACCAGCTTCTTGTGTGGGATAGGAAACTATATGTAGTTGTAAAGCTGTGATTTAGAGAAGGACAGGTTATCAAAGGTAACTGGGTCTACTTAAGCTCTTTGTGCAATGTTGTGGAAGGAAAAAGCACTAATGCAATAATGTATGTATTAAAGTCAGATTGTCAAGTGGAACAGGGTCATGATTGCGTCTGCATGCTGTATTGATAAGACTGCTTCAAGAGTTCCAAGTCAAATTTTGGTGTCCAGTCTTAAGGAAAATAAGGAAATAGGACAAAAGGAAGCCACAGGGATGCACAGGACCTGGAGATCAGGTTTTAAATACTATGTAGCTTTAAGACGTTCAGCTTATTTTATCATTATGTATGGGTACTTGGGCATGAAAAATATGTTTGTAGGTACAGGACAAGAAACACTTTCAGTATCGTTGATAAAGGCACAGCAAAATTCAGTGACTGGAAAATTAAATTAAGGGGAAAATGCAGCCTTGAATTAACTTGCAATTTGTTAGCTTTGAGGATTACTAAATAGTGGAACAGCTGATGCGGGGAGGTGATAGACTCATCAGTGCTAGACATCTTTAAAAAAAAAAAAAAAAGGAGGGAAAGACGGAGTGCTCTTGCTAAAAGATGCACTGTAATCCAGCTGCTGGAGGGGACTGCACGTTGGAGGTGAATAGCCAGTTGGGATAGCAAGCGTGGTGGTTCTGGCTGTTTCTGGGATCTGTTAATTTTATGATTTCCTTTTTACAGTTCATGTGCTGCAAGGAGAACAGTCGTACCTATTCTGTCCTCAGTCTAAAACATACAGGATTTAAACACTTGCCTGGAGGAGTCATGAAGAAATTACTTCCCCTGCTGTACACAGGACCAGATAGTTTGCTTGTTCTTTGCTGTCTTCTGATCCAAAAACCAATCAAGGCTGAAACTCAGATCCCGGAAAAGTTGATCCAGTCCTCTGTGCTCTAAAGGGATCCTCTTTCATAGATGGTCCCTGAGTATGACTCAGGTGGTCACCATTGTAGTGATCACCAGGTTTTAAGGTGGGAAGGGGCTTTGCACAGCCTTGAGGAGTCAACAGGAGTAGTCCAGCTGAAGTGTTTGGGCTAAGAGCTCTTTCTTGCCTGAAGTACCACAAAACTATGAAACCAGGAAGTTTGTCACAAGTCCACCTGGCCTCAGAACATGAGAGTCTTGAACACAGCGCTGGGTTCTCTGGTGCCTTGCTGTGTTAGCGGGGCAGAGGTTTCTGGGGAATATTTTTTTTCCCAACCCTAACAGATGGAAAAATTAGAAAAGCTTTCAGACAAAGCAGCTTCTTTTAGATTGAAATAGCAACACAGCCTTTAAACCAAAATATAGGTTGAGAGCAATTGCTCTCAGCCTAATTGGTTATGTTAATAAGTTAGACCGTATGAGAGAAGAGGTAGTGGACTGAGGAAAGTATGAAATAAAAAGGCTATTATCACCACGGGAAAGAGAGGAGCAGGTAATCTATTGCTTGTTGGAACATGGTGGTATCAGCTGGGGTAGGGGTTATGGAAGAAAGAGGTTGTACTATGTGATAAAACCATTATTTCTGTTGTGTCCATATTTGTTAGTATTTAGTGGAATTACAAGCTTAGTTAGTAGGCTCCCTTTCAGAAGGTACCCTCCGCTGAGTACCTCTCTAAGAGGTCAGAGGTAGAGAGATCATTTTAAAATTCTCCCACTGATGCCTGTTTCTTTTTGTCTTTAATAACTTGTCAGTGTGAATTCATTCTGGTATTTAATGGTTGTTTAATTTCATCCATATAGTTTACAAAGCACTTGTATCAGATGAAGCGTATTATGCTCTGGGAAATGAATGGGCAGGACCTACAGATCTTGACGATACTCATCAGAAGACATATATTCTGGGGCTTGAGAATATTGGCAATTCTGCATTTGTTTCTTAGGTGTGGTCTGTTCCCTTTGGTGCATATCAGTCCACAGGGAATTTGCTTCTGATGATAGGTTTAGCAATGCTGGAGCTATGGGTAACACGCACCTCAGGGAGCCAGATTCTGTAATAGGAAACATTTTTTGTCCATTGTCCCCTTGTAATACATGAGCAATATACAAAATGGACAGTGGTTCACTTATTCATATGCCACTAGATTTTACCAAGGAATTATTTGCTGGTTTGTGTCTTGTACTTGCAGTTTATCAGAATTCCTCTTAATTAAAAGCTTTAACATACTTAGCTACGCCTTATTTGGGGCTATTAATTTATAAAGGATGCACTTTATCATGGTACTTACAGTGTTCAGCTTACTGTTTTTATGGATGTAAGAGATCTAATTTGTACTGGTATATTATTGCTTTTAGCAGTGTGATACTGTGCTTGCCTAGAAGCAGAAAAAAACACTTTCAGTTTGAGATTGGAATTAAAAGTTTATTGATGATCACTGCTATTGGAAATGCTGGAAAAAATATCAGAGGCTTTTTTATTGGTTGGCTTTTTGTCTGTTTTGAGGGTTTGTGGGGGTTTTTTTAAGTCATATTTAATGATTATATTCATTATGAACATTTTCTTTCAGGAATATCAGCCTTGTAACACCAATGCCTGTCCAGAGTTAAAAAAGACAACTCCTTGGACGCCTTGGACCCCAGTCAATATTTCAGACAACGGTGGCCACTATGAACAACGTTTCCGATACACCTGCAAAGCGCGCTTGCCTGACCCAAATTTGCTAGAGGTGGGAAGGCAAAGGATTGAAATGCGTTATTGTTCCAGTGATGGCAGCAGCGGATGCTCGACAGATGGTAAGCAAAGCTAGAGTGGCTGCACGATGCCTCCTGCTAGCGAGGTGTCTGCAGTTCCATTTTCAGCACAGAGTGCAAGTTTTTGCTTGCTGGTGTTTTGCATAACAGAACGGATAATGAAAAGGAGGACATAGTGATCTCAACAGGGAATCTAGCTTGTATTTCTTCTGGACTTAGCTTCATCATTCAGACTAATCAAGTGTCTTTTACCACCGTTTATGAGATTTGCCAGGTTATTTTAATATTCTTCACAATAATCTGCGAGCCATGACATGGCAGCCCAGTTCTCGGAGGATTCTGTCACCTCCTTATACTCTCTCGGGTTTTTACCGGGGGAGACTTTGTGCAGCATTAATGTATTTGGTAAATATTTACCTAGACTATGTAGTATTGATGCTGAGAAGAACTTTTTGCTCAGTAATTCTAAAGTAACAACTGTAAGATTTATGCAGGTGTTTAAATAAGGGGTTTATGAACTGGATAATTTCTATTATAAAAGTTTATGTTATGCTATTGCTAGTAATTTAAATTTCTGTTTATTTCTGAGATGGAAGACTGGACTCCTTCAAAATATTTTCAACTTTAGATGACTTTAAATTGGAATTATTTTATTTCAGAATTTTGTTCTTTCCTTACAAGTAAAACATAGTTTTGAATAAATGTTATATGTATATATATAAAAACTAAAAACTAGGCGAACTTCTGACAGTCACTCTAATTTTTATTAATACATTTCATTATCTAGTTTAAATTATATATCAGTGTTTCTTTTTAAGTATTATATTTTAGTTATATAATCTAAGGAAATACTGATTTTTAATTATTATATTTTAATATTTATAGACTGCTGTCCACTTACATAGCCTTTTGTATCTTCACAACACCCAGGTTAGCTGAAAAAATGTATAACTGAAGGCATTTGGCTTATCTAAGTCCACAAAGAGAGGATAGTTTCCAAGTCCTTGGGCTTTCTAATTCTCAATACTTTTTTTCTGACAGACCAACTATTGTGAAAATCAGTGTTAAGCATTTCCTGCTTGTGTTGGGTTTACGTGGCAAGGTTTTGGTAGAGGGAGGGGCTGCAGGAGTGGCTTCTGTGAGAAGATGCTAGAAGCTTCCCCCATGCCCTTCACCCTGTGTAAAAGCTTCATTGATTCACATGACACCTGTGTATCTTTGGAGGGGGCAGGATGTTAGTAATTTTTTAAAGAAATACATAGTACCAAACTGCGTGAAATAATAAAACAAAACCCATGGTACTCCAGATGAGACTTTGTTTCATACTCTGTCACTCCCATTTCAGGTAATCTACAGTCTCCAATGTTTATTTTTTAGGTCTGGATAGCAAGGCAGGTTTTGGCATGGAGCAACTCTTGTAACAAGTGTTTCTGCTATTCCTCTGTTTTCATCCAAATTAAGTTTCAAACTAGCATTTAGCAGAGATTTTGCTCTGCTAGGATTGGTGTATGACCTACCTTTCTTATCCTAAATAAGACTTTTGTGTGGCAGTGGTGCTTTTTGCTGTCTTCCAGCACTTTGACATTTATGACACCTTTTTAAAATTTCATGAGATTAAATGAGAAAGAGAATATTTTTCCCACCAGATAGTACAGAGTTAGGAGAGTAATCACAACAACTAGAAGTAGATCTACAGAAGAATCTGGGTATATTCTTGTCTGACAGCTGTCAGCCTGACCTTGGTCCCGGGGAAGATTATGGAGCGGTTCATCTTGAGGGCGCTCACAAGGCATGAGCGGGACAACCAGGGGATCAGGCCCAGCCAGCACGGGTTCATGAGAGGCAGGTCCTGCTTGACCAACCTGATCTCCTTCTATGACCAGGTGACCCGCCTAGTGGATG
>NW_008794417.1:244721-247387 GCF_000699145.1 Aptenodytes forsteri | reverse complement strand
GGCATGGTGGTGTTGGGTCGACGGTTGGACTCGATGATCTTAGAGGTCTTTTCCAACCTTAATGATTCTATGATTCTATGTCAGCACTTAAGAATGGAGTATAAGAAAGCCGACACGCTACTTAGAGAGCAGGTTAGTAGGACAAACCAGTGCAAGAGCCAGTTTGTCTTAGACCACATTGCTGCAAGCAAATTAAGCATGGAGACACCTTTCTCAGCTCTGAAGTCATGATCATAAGTCCTCTGCTGGAGTTGGATGCATAAGCTGACTCTTTCTTACAGAATCTAGTCAGAAGTAACAGTGCCTACATTTTGTTAAATAAAGCGTTCAGGCAGAGTGCAAGAGACAAGGGTGCATTCTTTGCCTGATTAGCTTGAAGATTTTTCTTTCACTTCTGAACATCAGAGTCCTGAATTTCCTAGTGTTGTAGCTTATTTGTTGCATCTTGCTGAAGCTGCTGCTTCGCTTCATTTGGAAACAATTAATCATTGGCCCAATGTATGGGAGTGACCCCGCTGCACAGTAATTGAAATGTTCAGCTGGGAGAAGGATTTTTGCTGACTAATCCCAAAACTACTGAATATTTAAATACTTTATATAGAGTAGTTGACAGGGCAGAAACTATTACACATGTGTCCATTCCTCCTAGTGAGTGCCCTCATAACTTTGTCATTAATTCGTGCTCAATCTTTGACTCTTTTGGGCCAGTGAGTCTGTAATTATTCTGTAATGAAAGATCAAACCCAATCGGTGTTCCAAGTGGCTGCATTAACCAATATGCTTCTGGTGAAAAGAGTTACTGCTATGTCTCCTTTAGCCACATTTTATTTTGAGCCTGTTTGCTTAGGCATTTTCTGATTATGGATGTCAGAACAGTATGGAGTGGAACATTTGCTGGGGGGGGACACTGTTTTGATTTGCTGATGTGATGAAACTTACTGACTGCCTCTAAACTGCAGGATTCAGGAGCACTTCCCTGATCCCAGGTTTGGATTTAGGTCAACGCACCACCCCTCTGCTGCTCCTTGATTTCATGGGAAGAAAATACATGAATAAGAGTCATGTAGTGTAGCTGAAGCTTTTGGAACAGAAGGATCTCATGAGAATGGGAAACCATGAATTTTGGCGGACACTTTCACAATTTCTGGCTAGATAGCAAGGAAACATCATAACTTACTTCCACCTGACCAGAGCCTGCATACTGTGAAACATTCTTTTCATTATCTCCATGTTGAACTGTAGCAATTTGCTGGCTTTTATAGAAAGATTAATACCGGTACAGCATGCTTGGCATACTTCATTACCAAAGATGTGTTCTGCAAAGATCAGTTCTCTGTTCTTTGCAGAAGAGAGCCATTTGTTAGAAATTTTCTCATTGCCTATAATCTCCCACTGTGCAACTATAGTCATGCTGTGTTGAACAGAATCATGTTTCACTGTCAGACACTAGCAAAGCAAACTTTCTTTGCAGTCTGAGCTTAGAGGTAGAACTTCTTACCAGAAACCCACCAGACTCCTCCTGAGTGTGGTAAGATTTCTATCTTAATCAGCCGAGCAGTAGCATTTGCACACTCTATTCATGCTTTTCTGATTTGAAGTTTCATTAAGAGGAAAGAAAAATGCATACATTTTGTTCTCTGCCTCTGGGTTTTCATATAGTGCTCCAATAGGGAACAGACAGCTATTTCAAATAAACTGAGAGACATTGTGTATGTTGTTGCACATCTTAATGCAAATGTCTGTACAGTCCACCATTAAAAGTCTAGAAATTAAATCACCATAGGCTTTAATGTGTGCTTATGAAAAATATTAAATATCTACATTAAACAATCTAACTGACTCTCTGTAGGATTATCTGATATATAAGCACTACGAGTTGTATTGAAAACGTAAGTTTTTAATCCAGGGATTAAAATTTCACAGGGTATGAGGTTACCTGATTTTTCCAGGTTGAATTTATCTCACCTAACTCTGATCTCCATTGTAGTCTACAAAGACAGCTAGCACCCCTGAGGAATGTGGGATCCATCTGAAGATAAGCATCTGATACCATGGTGTCCTGGTTTCGGCTGGGATAAAGTTAATTTTCTTCCTAGTAGCTGGTATAGTGCTATGGTTTGGATTTAGGGTGAGAACAAAGTTGATAACACACCGATGTTTTAGTTGTTGCTAAGTAGTGCTTACACTGGTCAAGGACTTTTCACCTTCTCATGCCCTGCCAGCGAGAAGCTGGGAGGGGGCACAGCCAGGACAGCTGACCCAAACTGGCCAAAGGGGTATTCCATACCATATGATGTCATGCTCAGTATATAAACTGGGGGGGAGTGAGCAAACAGCTATGTGTTTAGCTGCCTGCTGGGTTAAACCACAACAGTCCTTTTGGCGCCCAACGTGGGGCATGAAGGGTTGAGATAATGACAGATCTGACTAGAGCATGTTAAGGCAAATTTGTTATAAGCATTCATCATATTGGTTTAACAGTCACTGATCACAGTGTTGGTTAATTTACTCTCAAAGCTGTCATGCTTGCTCTCAAAGTTGTGTCATGTAACACCTTTCTTGCTGTACCTGTTCCCTGTTGCGCTGTCTGTCACCTCTGGGAGCTGGATCAAGGATACCATTCTGCTGCACTGTGTAACACTACTGGTTTATGATGTGATAAAATT
>NW_008794417.1:243491-244067 GCF_000699145.1 Aptenodytes forsteri | reverse complement strand
GAAGCCAAGCAGCTGGGATCCCTTTCCAGGGAAGGGGGCATTGACAAAGCGTTTGGAAAAGGGGCACAATCCCTCAGCCTCTGGAGGCGACTCCTCTCAGGTGTGCCGGACAGGTCTTCCTTCAAGGAAGATGTCATATGTCACCCAAGCAAGAGGACCCCCATGGAGAGGACTCCAGCCATGCTGGAGGTGATTTATGGTGACCTGAACAATGAGCAGTTATCCAAAGATCCAGATGAAGTCAAGTGCACCCAACCCATGTGGCGGAAGTTTGTATGGGGCGCACCATTGTCATATGCCAACTCATTGGCAGTGATGACCTGGAAAGACGAGAGGAACCAACAGTGGATGAATTGGCTGGCCAACTCCGGCAATACGGAGAAAGTCTCTCTTCCTCCCTACGGGCCTGCGTCTTGCCTGTGGAGAAACTGTCTCGAGAGGTCCAACAACTCAAAGAGGATAGGTCCTACTCCCCACCTGTATGGACCAGTATCTCTGCCATTAGGAGTAAGTGTCCCTTTGCTCAAGAGAGAGGATATAGTGGATACACACCACAGGCCACCCTGTGGTTTTACC
>NW_008794417.1:212394-243049 GCF_000699145.1 Aptenodytes forsteri | reverse complement strand
GGAATGGGTGGCAGAAGCACCCCATTGTGACTGGCCCAGATGCTCCGTGCATCCTTGGCATAGACTACCTCAGGAGAGGGTATTTCAAGGACCCAAAAGGGTACCGGTGGGCTTTTGGTATAGCTGCCTTGGAGAGGAAGGAAATTAAACAGCTGTCCACCCTGCCTGGTCTCTTGGAGGACCCTTCTGTTGTGGGGTTGCTGAAGGTCGAAGAACAACAGGTGCTGATCGCTACCACAATGGTGCACCAGTGGCAATATCACACCAGCTGAGACTCCCTGATTCCCATCCATAAGCTGATTCGTCGACTGGAGAGCCAAGGAGTGATCAGCAAGACTCGCTCACCCTTTAACAGTCCCATATGGCCAGTGCGAAAGTCTAATGGAGAATGGAGACTAACAGTAGACTATCGTGGCCTGAACAAAGTCACGCCACTGCTGAGTGCTGCCGTGCATATGTATGTATATGTGCACAAACCACCCTCTAGAGGTACTGCTTTCTTTCCATTGTGTATATAAAGGAAACAGCAATGATGAGCTTAGACAAGACACTTGTATTTGACATTGCCAAAGTTAGACGAGGTTAGCTCCCAAAATACCTTCAGAAAACAATTAAACAAAGACAATGCTTCTAATTTCAGTCAAACAGTCTGAAAGAGTCTTTTATTTTATTTAGGTGGGAAGGGAGAATAAAATCTGAAGAAAAGTCACAAATTCCTTAAAGGAGAAAAAGGCACCTGGAAACCTGAACTTAGATTCCCAGTTGTCACTGCTTTCTCTATGCCAAACTTAAAACAATAGTTATTTTTGAAGGCAGGACGTAATTTAGCCTGAAATACTGTTTTAGTGGCCACGATCTTTGTGAAGAGATTGATTAAACCCTATTGTTACCCACAGGAAATCTATAGTGCATTCAGAATTTAGTACAGAATAAAACAGGTCTGATAATCAGTAATGTCCTGTAGTCAGGAGGAGTACCTTTGAGATGTTATCTCTTATACTGTCTTATTGAAGCTAAACCATGGTATTCTGATATAACAAAATGAATTGTGGAAGTTAAAACTGAATTTGGTAACAAATTCAAGTTTGATTGACAAACAGCAACTCTTCATTGGAACTTTGGAATTACATATTTAAACACAGAAAAGCTAGGTACAAGAAATAAAGTTCTCATGGTAACATAACATCCTCCATCTGCATACTGTTGTTTTTTTTTTTTAAATATGTTATCTTTGCATTGCATTAATGTTTGTCATTGCATTTTACCAGTTAAATTTTACTAAGTAGATTTTGAAGGTTTATAAGGTTTTTATAAGTTATAGGTATATAGGCCTGAAGGTATGTAAGTTTTATGCTTCAATGATATTGTCAAATACCTGCAGAATATCTTCAGAAAGTGACAACACTGAAACAATCTTTGCTTATCCTTGTTACCTGCTGCACTTTAAGCAGCGTTTCATGCTGTCATTTAGAAATGATTCAGGATACTTGAATTTTGGCTCCAGATCATCTTCTCCCAAAGTCATGAACCTAGACTGCTTGGATAATTGAATTTTCTTTGTTAGGTTTGAACAGGAGGACATAAGGCATAAATCAGTCAAGTAATACAATTTATCAGGTGTCACTGCTACTTCTCTCTTATTTAGAGCTGTATTCCTTAGCTACAGGCTAGACTAGAGAATTACTATAAATATATGTGTTTTATTACATTTGCCTCTTTTAAGGCAAATTAACTGAACTCGGCTGGGAATGTTGCAGTCTTCAAGAAGTATCAGGCCAATCAAAGTCTCATTACAGGTTTTTGCAAAGGCAGATATTTTCTCCTGTACTGGTCAGGGCAGGTGACTTTCATGTTAACATGTCTCCGAACAGGATTAATTTCTTATGGAGTTGTTAGACTATTCCAATTCGACCAAAAAGTTTTAAAAAATTACTTAGAAATTATCAAATCATCTTGGTTTATATTAGATTTATGTAACTTAATTAGACAATTTTTTTTCTGTTATACGTGCTTGCTAAGTATAATGGAGTAAGTCAGTCAGCAGCGAAGCAGCGCTAATTTCTCTGTAATTTTGCCCATACTGAACAAAGCATAAGTGCTTAAAATGAGAGAATAGTCTTCTGTTTAGATGTCAGTTCATATCTTCTGTCTTCCCTGGTCTTAGAAGTTGATGGTTATTTTGTCCACAAAATCCCTGTGACTGCTTTTACTGAAGTTTTTGCAGTACTTGTTGTTACTTGTGGAAATTTTTGCTTTAGGGAAGAACAGCTGCCTGTTTAAAATTGTACTGGGATTAAATATTTAAATTCCCTTTTCTAGCCTCAGTGTGCAGCAGTTTATTAATTGAGTACGGCTTCTAAACAACTGAAAATAAGCCTGTTGGTAAACTGCAAGCAGAATTGATACATTCGAGTCGTTCACAGGGCTTTAAATCAGCCATAGGCTTTCTGAGAATGATTTAGTTTAAAACATTTGAATGATGAACCTGTCATAAAGGCCAGATCTGGATTTGATTCACAGCTGTTCTGTCTGTCTTTGGAAGACTATTCATTAGTTCACTGATGATGCTATGACTGATCATTCTTCTGCAGATTTCACAACTATTTCTGTAGATAGGTTTTAAATAATAAGAGCTTAGGTGTTGTTTTAGCAACTAGACTTTTGCTGTTACCAAGCCAAGGGCATTGGCCCTTGCATTCTTTTTTAGCCAGATATTTTCATCTTGGGGGACAATAAGCTGAGAAATACAGAAGGCTTAATGTTGTTTTCTGTTGGGGGGCACAGTCTGGTTTCTGTTCTTGGAGGTGGATGTGGAGCAATCAGAAAGTAACCCAAATCGCAAACAGAGATGGCAAGCAAGAAAACCACAATTTAATGAGAGAAGTAGGAGTTTTCATAGTTTCGTGCCACTTGATCTGAAAGATTACAATGCTTTTATATTTATACCTTCTCCTATCGAATTTGATGTAAACTGTGATACAGATAGGACTCTGTTCTGTAAAGCCACTTACTTTCTGAAGAAGTTTTTATTGAAGAAATTCTACAGTGTAATCTTTTGGTTAGTTTTGCATTACCCCCTCTGCTCCCCATCCCTGCCACCACCTCAGTTAATAAACA
This sequence comes from Aptenodytes forsteri, assembly GCF_000699145.1. Classification (NCBI taxonomy): domain Eukaryota; kingdom Metazoa; phylum Chordata; class Aves; order Sphenisciformes; family Spheniscidae; genus Aptenodytes; species Aptenodytes forsteri. The sequence continues at coordinate 239,932 of NW_008794417.1, read as the reverse complement.
GGACTTCTTAGCTGAAGGACTCAATGATTCTTATTCTCCACCCGTTTTCCATAGCTTAACAAGTTACTACACATCAGTTGGCCAAAGAAGGAAAGGGGTGGTTGGACTTTCCATTTGCAACAAAGTCTTTGCATGGACAGTTACAAGAGCTCTGCAGACATGTAATAATTAGACCATGAGTCCTCTTTTTTATATGTATATTTATATATATGTGTGTATGTATGTATATGTGCACATGATTTATTGGATTGTCCTCATGCTGGTATTATGCTAGGCAAATTCACCCTAAAGATTCATACTCCATATTGGCTTTTCAAAATAGCATGTGAAAGTATCAATATTCTAATACTAAAAACTTGTTAGGGGGGTGCCTTTATTAAATATTAGCTATATAGGATATTGAAGAACTTTTACGTAAAAGAGACTGTATGATCTGAGTTGTAACACAGTGAAAATGCCTCAGAAGCACAAGGTCCTGAAACTGAAGGGGTTTGTTACAGAATGCTGTCTCATTAATTTTCAACTATGTCTTCCTTTCTCTTAGATTTCTTCTCTAGTATCTATCTATTTTATATTGTATTTGCTGCTATGTTTATATCCAGTCATTTTGTTCAGGTCACGCTTTTTTTTTTGCATTGTCTATGAAGGAGATATTTACAGTTTTTGTAGAAATGCAGAGACTGCATTGATGGGATACTTACACAGAGTGAGTTTTCTGTCATTGCCAAAGGTGCTCTTCAGAGTTTTGTGTTCAGAGAGGCAGCCGTTCTGTGCCTTGCCATCTTCTGAAAGAAATAATCATTCTTTTCCTTAATGTATCTGAAAGAGACGACCACCTGCTTAGTTTCTCTCCCCCCATCTTCAGAGGCCTAAACTCTTATAATACTCAAGAAAGATCCTTAGAATAACCTATAAAACAGATTTATAATCCATCTGTTCACGGTGTTCTCCTTTTACAAGAAGTTACAACTAACTTCTGAATACAATCAGCAAAGGAGATTTTAGGTGTGGAAAGTATAAATATGCAAGAATAATAGGAAAATAGTCACGTCTTGAATAATCAGTCAAATCTCCTCCTTAACAGAGGAAATGGATCATGTTTACTTTTCATAAGAGTACAGGTAAAAGTAAAGCTGTAGTCGAGAGTGAACTATTTCTACTTTTTTTTTTTTTCCATTGTACTTAAATATCACTGAATCGTTTAGGTTGGAAGGAACCTCTTGAGATCATATAGTCCAATCCCCCTGCTCGATCAGGGTCACCTAAGTACTGGTTGCCCCTGGACCTTGTAAAGTTGAGTTTTGAATATCTCCACAGATGGAGACTACACAACCTCTAAGGGCAACCTGTTCCAGTATTTGACCATACTCACAGTAAAAAGGTGTTTTTTTGTGTTCAGATGGAATTTTGTGTGTTTTAATTTGTGCCTATTGCCTCTTGTCCTGTTGGTGGGTACTACTGAGAAGAGCCTGGGTCCCTCTTCTTTATTTCCCCCATCAGGTATTTATACACATTGATGAGATCCCCTGAGTCTTTTCTTTTCCAGGTTGAACTGTCCCAGCTCTCTCAGCCTCTTCTCATATGAAAGGTGCTCCAGGCCCTTAATCATCCTTTGGCCCTGCCCTGATTTGCTTCAGTAAGTCCATATCTTTCTTGTACTGGGGAGCCCAGAATGGGGCCCAGCACTCCAAATGGGATCTCACCAATGCTGAGTAGAGGGGAAGCATCACCTCCTGTGACCTACTGGCAAGGCTCTTCCCGATGCAGCCCAAGAAGCTGTTAGCCTTCTTTGCCACAAGGGCACATTGCTGGCTCACAGTCAGCTTGCTGTCCACCAGGACCTCAAGATCCTTCTCTGCAGAGCTGCTTTCTAGATGGTTGGCCTCAAACTACTGTTGCATGGGGTTGTTCCTCCCCAGATGCAAGACTTTGCATTTCCCCTTGTTGAACTCCATGAGGTTCCTCTCTGCCTAGTCAAAGTGCGACACAACCCTCTGGTGTATCAGCCACTCTTCCCATTTTTGTATCATCAGCAAACTTGTCCAGGTCATTAATGAAGGTGTTAAACAGGATTGGACCCAGTACTGACCCCTGGTGTACATCACTAGTGGCTTTCCTGCAGCTGGACTTTGTATGACTGATCACAACCCTCTGGGCCCACTTGTTCAGCCAGTTTTCAATCCATCGCATTGTCCACTTATCTAGCCCATACTTTGTTGACTTGTCTATCAGGAAGTTATGGGAGACAGTGTCAAAACCCTTACTAAAGTTGAGATAAGTAACATCCACTGTTCTCCCCTCATCCATGAACCTAGTCACCTCATTGTAGAAGTCTATAAGGTTGTTCAAGGAATATATAGTACTGTACTTCCAGAAGGTAAACTGATCTTGTTATTTTTAATGTCATTAGTATCATAATGTTAATTTTTTAATGTGCAGTTTCTGTCTGAAGAGAAAATTCTAAAAGCCCCTCTATGAACACTGTATGAATTACTGTAAAACTGAGAAAAGACTGCTCCTTGTAATAAATTTTTTTAATGCTTTGGAAAGAAGAAAACACAGAGGAACACTCGCTGCAGACCAAACTCCACTCTGAAAAGATTCTTTAGTATATTATTCTGTTTCAGAGCTAAAGAACCTCAGAGCTTTCCCTTAGAAGATTCCCCTCCCCACTCCCCAATTTAAATCGCAAGAAATCTAATATCATAACGGCAAACAGGGTCACATATTTTTCTTAGGACTGGAAAAGCTACACCTGTCCTGCAAAAATGTCTTCAAAACATCCTAGTATTGATATGAAGTGATGCACACTGCAGTGTTTTATGAAGAAAATGATTGGCAATCTGGTCTGATTAACACTTTTTCCATTGTTTGCGTTGCTGTTAATAACTAAAAAAACCTTAATTTGAAATTCTGGTATAAAAAAATACTATTATTTTGGTCTCACAGCTCACTGCATGCGTAAGCTGGGCATTTCCAGGCCCAAAGTGATACAAAATTGCAAAAAAAAGGCTCTTACAGAGCTGGAAAGTGGACCTGTATTCATAACTCCCATACTGTTTCTCTGTACTTGCTCCCTTTTTGGATTTGAATGTATGTCATGTTTCTTGAAATGCTGCTTTTAATATCTGTAATAGAATCTGGCTCAGCAGGAGAGAAATAGTTACCCTCTATAATCACTGAAAGGTTTTACCCATTTTTAGTCATTTTTATATTGCTGCTCTGCTGTTTTCTTATTAATTTCCACAGTTTCTTATTACAAGTATTTCTGTGTCACTGTATCATCATTCCAATATTGCCAGTTGTTATCAAGTGTTGAATAAAAATATGCAAAGTCTCATCTGCTTTGGGATGATTGTGAATGTACTCCTCAGGGCAGAACTTAAGCAGCACTACTAATGCCATAAGCACAGGTAGAAATGGGGCGTAATTGTTTCAGTACTGCACACCACGAATGAGGGGTTCCTCCATTCTGGTTATCCAGAGTACTGGTCCTGTTAAGTCCAGGACTCATGTTGGGCAGTCTTTTCACGGTATTACTTGCAGCTGTTTTCAGTACGTGATTCAGTACATCTTCTGTTTCTTTAGCTCCATTTGATACTCCCACAGTGCCTGTGCTTGTCGGTAGGGCATAAAACAATTTCTTAAGAATAAAAGTTTGTGCTGCAGTTCAAGCTGCAATCCCCTACATTTCTCCACTGTTGATGATACCATTCATCTGTACTTACATTAGCAATACTGAAGCTCTAGCATAGGCAGGCAGCCACATCCTCTGCTGTTTTAAGTACCATTCACAGGACCTTCTCTCATCACAAGTACTTAAATAAGTGCTTGTAATAAAAGCAGCAGTTAGCGGTCCATCGATCGTAGAGTTTCCAGTGATGCTAGCACTGGGGAAGGTGAACTGCTTTGGCAACAGTAGGAAATCCCAGTAGTGTTGCTGGAGATGCTTAGTAGTGTTGCTTAGAGGTAATGCTACAGCTCAAGAGTGAGTTCGGTGTTGTGCTGAGTACAGTTGAGGGAGTCTTTTTCCATGCAGGACCAAGCCTGAAAGCGACAAAGATACTCAAACTAACTGCAGATTATTAGGACTTCACACGGGGCTACATCGCAGCATATTGGTTGTATGCTGTGAACAAGATTCTGTGTGTTCCCCTTTCACTGATAAATAGTGGACTTCAGCCTCTATCACTGTTTAATCTAATGCCTTTTCTCAGCACTAAACTCACTTAGAAAAGATGTTTTCCACTTGCCAGATGGTTATTTTAACTAGGAAGTATTCTATTGTGTGTGTCTCCAAAGGGCTGATTTCCATAGCTTATATGTGGTTTAGAACTCTTAACTCAGTGGAAAATAAACTGTTTTTAAAGTGGCAAAACATTGCTCTTCACAAAAGGGCAGTCTAATTAGATTTTGTGGAATTATTGCTGTACACTGTCTACAAAGTCTGACTATGGTTAGGATAAGTACAGTGCATTGCTTTGTAGGACACCCATGAGCCTTTGGGCACAGCAAGCACTAGTGGAGGCAGACTGGGTAGATCAAGGGAGCAGAGCCCTGCAGTAGGACCAGGGGAACTGGCTCGATGAGTGGTCACAGGCAGCTCAGTCCTGTCTTCTGTGCAACCTTCTTCCTCTAAAACAGAGGCAATAACACCTATGTAATGTATTTGGAGATTTTCTGATGACAATTCCTGTGCAAGAGAGAGAATTTTTATCATCCTCAGGTGAAGTAAAATGACTCCGGTAGTTCAGTCATTACCGAGTCCAATGCAGCTGTAAAGCTTTAACTAAAGAGTTGGATCCAAGTCTTCGCTGTAGTTCTGTGCAAGTGTTTATGAAATTTTTATTATGGAAGAGATTCTTGAGATGAAACCAGGGTTTGGATTGTGAGACTAAAGGAGAAGACCCTCCTGGACATATTACTATTAGAAGCCTAGGAGTAAATTTGAAGAGGAAAATGCTGTTTTGGAGTGAGATACTGTTTTAATTCAGTATTGTTTTTTTCAATCCTTATTTTATTAGGGTTGTCAGGTGATTTCTTGCGTTCTGGACGATACTCTGCTCATACCATCAATGGTGCCTGGTCACCCTGGTCTCCATGGTCTCAGTGCAGTCGTGACTGCAGTAGAGGCATACGGAATCGTAAACGGGTCTGCAGCAATCCTGAGCCCAAGTACGGGGGACTTCCTTGCCTCGGCCCATCTCTAGAGTACCAGGAGTGCAACATTTTGCCTTGTCCAGGTAAGAGTCAACTGAAATGAGGGAAGCATGTGAAAATAAAATAACTCATCTTCAAGGCTATATCTTGCAATAGTTGGTTTGGTTTCTTTTTTAGTTGGTGGGTTTGGGGTTTGTTTAAGTTTTGAATAAACTACAGCTCAAATTTACCTTTATAATATAAGTGGATTTGAGTAAGATTCCCAAGTCATGTCAGTCAGTTTATCATCAACAGTATTAACAGCTATGTCTTTTTTCACTTGTGAGACTGTAAAAATATAATTTTAATAAGTAAACTTACAAGAGGAAAAAGCCATAAGAAACCTGGCAAGACATGGTAAGAGTCAACTGAAATGAGGGAAGCATGTGAAAATAAAATAACTCATCTTCAAGGCTATATCTTGCAATAGTTGGTTTGGTTTCTTTTTTAGTTGGTGGGTTTGGGGTTTGTTTAAGTTTTGAATAAACTACAGCTCAAATTTACCTTTATAATATAAGTGGATTTGAGTAAGATTCCCAAGTCATGTCAGTCAGTTTATCATCAACAGTATTAACAGCTATGTCTTTTTTCACTTGTGAGACTGTAAAAATATAATTTTAATAAGTAAACTTACAAGAGGAAAAAGCCATAAGAAACCTGGCAAGACATGAGAAATCTGGCCTAATCTTTATTTAAACTCAAAATACCATTTGCATCACAGTTGCCATTAAATCTGTGCTAGCTTTTAAGTGTAGAGCCTCCAGCAAATAAGGTTCAGAACTGATCACCAAACTAGATGGTAACTCAAGTAGGCCATAAAGATTGTTCTTGGAATCTTGAGCTTCTCCTTCACTGAAAGTTGTTTTAAGATCCTATAAAAAGGATTACAAGTAGAATATATGTTTTCAAGAACCTACTTTGGGTTATAAATCATTGTTGTATCTTAGGCATTTGGGGGAAAAAAAAATCTTGGCTTCAGTCACCTCTCACCCTTCATAAAACAGACATCCAAATTCAAAGGCTTTTGAGTTTTGCAGAGGCTTTGTGGAAAAAGAAAGGGGAAGGATATAGGAGAACACATGAAGAAAAGAAAGAGCAATTGGAGTAGGAGGAAAGAATTCAAGGTAAGAAATGATAGAGAGGAAGAAGGATAATGACTGAGAGACCCAGTTCTTTCCAGTATCAACAAGTAAATTTAGAAATAAGCTTTCATACATCTTTAATTGTATTAATTATATATAACAGTGCTTCATATTTTATTATTGAAGACTTGGAGCTTTTGGCATTTATTCAAATGTGGACATGGAGGATTACCATGGCAATATACATATTACATATGTATATTACTATAGTAAAACATATGTGTGTGTGTATTTATCTATGTCTATATATATCTATATGGTTACAAGTTAAAACTGTGTTCCCTAAATCATGGATATGTTTTTTTTAATTTGAGTATTTTGTCCAATCTTGTCATTGCAGTGCATTCCCTAAGCTTTGTAAGCCCTTTGACAGTCACTGTCTATTCTCTGCATTAGAATCTAAGCAGTAGATCTGTGCAGAAGACAGGGCTTCCCTTTCAGGAGGACACAGTTTCTTGAAAAACATGTTTCCATCTTGAATTGAACCTAAGTAATATGTTTTGGCAGATATCCCACAAACCCAACAGCTCTGTGAGTGTTCTTCGCTGCTCAGTGAAAGTGAACTTCTCTGCAGTTTTATGACTAATGGGAACAGTAGGATTGCTTGGCAACTTGAATGCCTCAGGCAGCCCCCTGAGGCATTCAAGCCTCCAGCTCTCCTGCTGGTGGGGCAGATCCAAAGGGAATTTCTGTTGGGGATCCCTGCTTCGCTCTGGGTGAATGCCCGTTGAGCCACTGAGGTTCTGAAAAAGGCACTTGGGCACAAGCAGCCAGCACTTTCTGGTGAAATTTTCTTGTTGCATCCAAGGAGGAGGAAAGTAGCTTTAGATGCTCATTGTGTAGCTTCTCTATCTGGCAGTGTAATCATCTGATGAGATCAAGGGAAGAGATTATATGTCTTTCTGAGCTTAGAAGCATGATCAGTGAAGGGTGGCCATGTTTTCTACACCAAGCAGCATGAGAGAGAGGTGAAAGGGAATCAGCAGAGAACGAACAGTTGGCAGAGAATTATAAAATTGTGGCCCAAATCTTCTCCACATTTGCACAGCCCTAGTGCATGCTGTAATTCATTAGTTCCCAAACTGTGATCATAACACCTTGCTTTTCTTGAATAATAAAATTATAAACAATTGTTTCATGCAGCTGCACTGTTCATCTGTGAAAAATTTTGAAGGTTGACAGTAATGCTTTAGGTCAAAGATTTAGGAGACCATTGTACTAACATGTGCAAGCCTCCCCAGGGATGCACGCAGTAGGTGAAGCAATCTAGAACGTAGCACGTCCTCATCGGTTCCTTCTTCCCTTGCAAAGGGAATCCCTCCATGAGACACTGCCTTCAGCTTTCTTTGAAGCAGGTGAGTGGTGTAGTAATAGCTAACAGCTCTGCTCACAAGCTTTAAGATATCTGATTGTATTACTATACTGTAGTAACTGAAGTGCATTCATTAAATGGGCCCAGATTATCTATAAAACAGGGCCAGATTTGTTGTTCATCTCATGCTGTTGATTCTTAAATTAAACGCTGTCTTGAATTTTGTTGGATTTTTTCAAAGTTAAAATAAGTTAAAGGTTTTCAGAAGTGGTATTTTTAATTAGCTCTGCAGCTAGTACACTGTTTTTTGAAGGAAATTGTTCCAACCAGTAAAACACAGTTATGCAGACATGTTTGATGTAGAGTCCCTTGTTGTTTATGAGTTAGCCAATACTCAAAACTAAAATACACGAAGTTGTAAGGCAGAACTTGAAATTGTGCTTTATATAAAAATTATTCCCTCTTTTGCTGTCTCTGAATTTGAAAATATTTTTAAAGATCAGTTGGTATAAAGTGTGGTGGGCCTTTCTGAAGCAAGAAGGGGTGTCCTAATATATCTAATAACTTTCTTCTGAGGCAAGTTTCATTTTTCTTTTTAGCGCAAAGCAAATTTGAATAAATATGTAGAGCTTGAATGAAGTATTTAGATGTATGATAGCCTGCGAGGAATCACAAAGTTCCTCAGCTACAGAACTACTGTTTGCCAGTAATTAAGAAGAAATGTAAGGGGCTAAGTCAGATCTCAGATAAATCTGAAGGGAAAACATTGCAAGCGGTAGATGTAATTGATTATTTTTTTTCTTTAAGACATGGGAGAGTAAAAAATGATTGCAGAATAAGGCTTATCCATAAATTAGATCTGATTACAAATTTGTAGAAAGGGGATAATTTTTTATTAGAGAAGCATAGTGATGAAATTGAATTCTCTCCATTTTTAATGAAAGTCACAGAAAGTTAAATTGGTGAGTAAACATGAACATCTATTAGGTTGACATTCATGAGACCGCATCAGGAAAGGGGAGACATAAACAATACATGGGTGAAGAGACTTTGCTCCAGGCCCACACGTACAAACGTGGCAGACACCACAGTAGGGGCACAGAGGAGAGCAGCCAGGAAGAGAAACCATGTTTGGATCAATTTTCAGCCTTCTTGTTAACCACTGTACTAGGGACTGGATTTCATTTCCTGGGTGCTTATATTTAGGACAGCTGTACAAACTGATTCTTACCCTAGCTATCTAAGTGAGTTTCTAAAATGTCCCTGTTAGGCTTTGATCACACAACGCTTGCAGATGTTCATGAGAAAGGTTGGTGTAGGTGCAAATCTTATCATGGTATTGACTATACCCTCGTCACATAGATGAGGCTGTAGACAAGATGCGGGGACTGAGTAGGAGTAAATGTCAGGCCCTTCTTGCCACTGTGAGCATCGAGGAGAAAAACAGGGACTGCACAGTTCACTGTTGCCCATGTGAGTAAGTAAGGTGCAGACAGAAAGGCTAAGGAATATGAGGAGACTCTGTTCTGACCTCGACCCAAAAGTACTGGCCATAGTACTAGAAATAAAAATGCGACAAAGAAGAATTTGATGCTTTCTAAGATTTACCGGAGCTCCCTCGGGGTAAGGACAGCTTCACATGCTCCATGCTGGCACAGAACTATTTAGTTACAGTCCAGTCCAGTCAATAGCCTTTCAGAAATACTCCGGTTAGTAGGAAGGGGTGAGATTGTAGCCATAAAGAAGCCTTCCTGCTAGTGCAGGCTCAGGTTCTGCTGTGCTCCCTGCTTATTGCAGACAGGATCAACCCCTTATGATGTAAACTGGTGAGAAAGATGAGTGATGGAGAAATATACTGAGCGATACTTAACTCATGCTGAAAGTCGATAAGACTTTGTGCTTCTAAATCAATTAATCTGGGCTCAGTGTCATCCTGGAAGATACTAAGTGCTCTGAAGGACTGACACAATGGAAAAGCCCATGGAGCAATCACTGAGTGTCCAAGGATCTCTTGTCTGGTTAAGTGTCTTGCAGCATAGTTTTAAATATACTCATTAATATATTAATAGCCAGTAATTTATGGCTAAATGTGCTGCAGGATCCCAGAACTTCAAAAAAAATACTGAAACTATCTAGAACCTGCCTTCAGCAGCTACTGTTAAAATCTTTCTTGAGCCTGCAGGGGAGAGAGAAACAGTGAAATTTTTCCCACAGCTTGTAGCAAAGTAAATGGTCCACTGACATGCGGATTGATAGCAGTCACTGGGCAGATTACTTTTGTTCATAGTATTTGAAGACTGAATATATAATAGTAAATTGAACAGTGCCAGAAAATTGCCAGAAATTGTACCCAGGCCCAGGAATATCATTTGTCTGTATTGTGCAAGTTTTAGAACGTTCCCTCATACAATTTTGCTTTCGACTAACTAGCAGTCTGCCAAATAATCTGCAGAAATAGTTTGGGAGTCAGTGTAGGATAAAGCCTGTTCCCAGAAACTGGCCACTCAATTTCCACGTGGCCAAACTGCTCTGAGGGGTAGGATAGGAGAATTTGCACTATTGTCTTGCACTAGCAAATTATGCTTTGGCCCTGTGCCTCAGCCCCTTTTTTATGGCTCAGAGTTGTGGTGAAGAGTTGAGCTGGCAAGCACTGAACAGCCTCAATAACTCTGGAAAGGATCTGTGAATGCTCACTGACATTTTTTTCTTTCAGTTACTAATATGTGGTCAATATGAAAAGAAAGGAGTCTATTATCAGACATATTAGGGGTTTGTTACCCTTGGGGACTTACGAGATATTTACATTATGAAGATGTAAATAGATGATGAAGAAAAGCATTGTTTGAATGGTAAATTCTGCAAATTTACAAAAATTACAGGAATTTACTAACTAGAAGATTTGTTTGCCTGAATATAATAATAACCAAATGTAAGGAATTCTGTCCTAGTTCACAATATTACACGTCTCTTCAGTTATTACTGTAGGAAAAGACAACTTTTTCTTCATTTTTGTTTTGTTTTATTACTTGTTGCTTTCTCTTTTATTCTTTTGCACATGGAGACACTTGACCAATGTGCCTTAATTAGAAGTTTAAAGCTTAGATACATAAGCGCCATTGCGTAGCACGAGCTACATGAATTTTTATTCCCTTTTCTTCACAGAGCATAGTGGTGGATCAGAGGGACAGGACAGTTGCCATCTCTTAGATTTGAAATTCTGATACTTCGTGACAACATTTTGGGATTTTACCAGTTTCAAATTTTTATTATAGTAGTTTTAGTTTGGTTTAGTTATGACATTTTGGCTGAGAAGAACTGAATAAATTCATACATCACTAAATGTGCTAATAACAATAAAGAGTTTCAGATATACAAAACTCCCTGAAAGACTGTTTAAGTTACTTATGCATCCCCTACAGCCAGTTATTGCCTGTTGTTTTCTTCATTACTGCTTTTATTATTTTTTTATCCGATATTTTTTTTCCTTGCAGTCATACTTATCATAGAATCATAGAATCATTAAGGTTGGAAAAGACCTCTAAGATCATCGAGTCCAACTGTCAACCCAACACCACCATGCCCACTAAACCATGTCCCTAAGCGCCTCATCTACACGTCTTTTAAATACTTCCAGGGATGGGGACTCAACCACTTCCCTGGGCAGCCTCTTCCAATGTTTCACCACTCTTTCAGTAAAGAAATTTTTCCTCGTGTCCAATCTAAACCTCCCCTGCCGCAACTTGAGGCCATTTCCTCTCGTCCTATCGCTAGTTACTTGGGAGAAGAGACCGACACCCACCTCGCTACAACCTCCTTTCAGGTAGTTGTAGAGCGCGATGAGGTCTCCCCTCAGCCTCCTCTTCTCCAGGCTAAACAACCCCAGTTCCCTCAGCCGCTCCTCATAAGACTTGTTCTCCAGACCCCTCACCAGCCTCGTTGCCCTTCTCTGGACACGCTCTAACACCTCAACATCCTTCTTGTAGTGAGGGGCCCAAAACTGAACACAAAGGAAACATACTTCCCACAAGGAAACAGAAATATATTTAAAGGAATGGACAAAATTTATCCCATAGTAACTTCCTAAATCAGGGGGAAAAAATTGCTCCGATCCAATAAATCTTGTCTCTGAGGCTGCTGAAGTCTGTCTCTTCCCATGTATTGATCTCTCTAGGCTGCTTCTGTAGCCAGTGAGGAGAGGGCTGAACTGCCCTTTGGAAGCAACTGTTGCTTTTCTAAGAGTCTCAGCTACAGATTTAAACCTGGGTTGATCCTTAGATTTTGTTGTTCTTTCCTTAGAAACATTTGTTTGCCTTCTGTGTTTCTGCACTGCACTATGTTGACTGTTTCATCCGGCATTGCTTTTGTGAATAAAAGGTAACTGTAGCATCACAGAAACAAGACTTTGCCTTTGCAAACTATGATGTAAAAATTGCTCTTTCCCACACTGAAACATATGCAGCAATATCCCACAGGATTAGGAAAAAGTAGTAGACTAAGTGATGTGGTATGGGATGATCCCCAGGTGTCTGGAAGGGAGCAGTACTCTCCTAGGTCTGTAGGCTGCCAAACACCCAGTGTCCCTGAAATTAACTTCTACTCAGCCACCGGGAAGCACACCATCTGCATTTTGGTGGGTGGAAAGGACTATTGCCCCTCTATTTATACTCCTTCATGCATATAGAAAAGACTGACCTCTCAGCATTTTTTATTCCCTTTTGCTACGCTTTCAAAAAGATGAACATGAAAAGTTATAAACCTAAAGACATAAACCAAAAGAAACCAAAGAATTTTTTTGTTGTTGTTGTTTAAATCTGAAATGAGACCAGGCAGTATATGAAAGAGCCTGTGATCCTATCTGTGTTCTCATGAAAGCAGGTGAGGTCAGTGTGTCTGCCCACGCTTCCTTCCACTTCCTTGTAAAACCCAAAATGCATAGCAGGGTATCCAGTTTACTTAATTGTCTCTTGGAAATTCTCCAGTAGTGTGGATGTTTTATCATGTCCCCAGGAGATCCCATTTCTGTACACTGTTTCTCCCTAGAACATCCTCTTACCTATGGGGTTTTTTTTCATTATAGTGAAGAAATATTTATTAACCACAACAACAGCCAGTAGGCAAAAAGTTGTTTGCTTTACTATAAAGGAAAGAGCATTGTTTGAGAGCACCCTGCTAGCTGAAGGGTGCCTTCTTCCAAAAGAGACCAATCTCAGTAATTGTCAGAAAACGTAGACTCTTTGTGTCTTTCATTGTGGAACTGCTTTAATGACTTTCTTTTGTCCAACAGCTCTACAAAACTGTTATGTAAAGAAACTGTAGTGACTGGAACTTCCCTTGCAACTGTGTATTTTTCCTCCTATAAGAAGCAGAAATAACATTAAGGACTCCATGACAAAAAGAAAAAAAAAAAAACAAAATAAAAAGCAAAAATAACATTAAGGCCCCCATGAAAAAAAAAAAAAAAAAAAAAACAACAAAAAAACCAGATGGTGCTGTGTTGCTAAGCAACTTTAAAGAAAGATGAAAGAAACCACAGAGCTCTATTTAGGTCTTGTAAAAACTCAAGCAGTAAATACCCACTCCTTTGATCTTATTTAACCGTGATGATGCTTTATCATCCTTTGTTGCTGAGAAGGAAAAGTTCTGGGGACAAATAAAAGAGGTAGTTACGATAATCCTTGAGAGGACTAGAGATTTAGGATGGCAGCCTGTCAGTAAATAGTCACTAAGAAAAAAAGTTATACTTACACCATCCAGCTCAACCATGATCAAATCTAACGTTGTCTATTATATTATGTCTGTCCTCTCCCATCTTCCCCAGACCCACTTCTCCCTTTACATCCGAAGGCTTATAGTATAGCTATGATCCCTGCAGTTGTGGAACATGGTGACATTCCTAGATGTCACGTCGGTCTCTGTGTTCTTGGCCACCTATAGATAGATGGCAGATGGCAGCTTCAAATGCGTGTGCATTTGTAATTCTCACTCTGGTCCATTGGAAAGTAAGTAGAAAGTGTTGGGGGTCACTGTCTCCATTACAGTTAATGGAGACATAATATAATAGACAAAGGATGATAAAGCATCATCAAACATATATATATAAAAAAAAAATGTAGCAATAATTGAATTCCTTAATAATGGAAATTATTTCAATGACACACTTGGAATATGGTACCAAATTCCACGAATCCTGTCTGTCCAATCAGGCTATTCAGAGGCCAGATACATTACTTGCAAAAGTTCTTACAACTACTGTTCTTAGCAAGGAGGTGCGAACTCCATGCTTTCTTGATTTATAGGATAATGTTGCAAACAATACAGAGACTAAAATGTTATATATTCAGCAACAACACTTACAGGATTAGTTAATAGCCTTAGGTATGCACTAGCGAATTACCTGTTTGATTAGCAGATGAGAACCTGAGGGTATGTTGTATTGGAAGGTACATTCAAAAATGCACGTGTAGGTTTTAATATCAAAATAACCACATTCTCCTAGCCCATTTTCTCACTGTTGCAGCCTTTGCATAGAAGTCATTCTACTTGATTCAATGGGTGCATTTGTGGTATACAGTGCTACCAAAATAAAATGAGTATTTTTTTAATGTTCTACATCTCCATCTAAGAGAGAATGTAAATACAAATCCTGCACAGATATTATTTTCATTGTAAGTTAATTTTTTTCAGATTTGGAACCTCCTTTTTTTTGGTAAGAGATAATTATGGAATAGCATTTCAATAAACCAGTGGAAACTGGTTTACTTCTTGAAAGGCTGTTTGATTAATTCAACAGAAAGGATCAAAAGGAGTCATTGTGAAATGCTGGATGAATGTTTTGGAGACATCAGTGACAATCGATTGTTTCAATAAACCATGAAGTAAAGTCTTACAAGGAATGTCTTCAATGAGCGCGCTGTAAAAATGGTGTACAGAAAACGTGTACTTACCTAGTATTTTTAAAAGTAGGCAATAATGAGTTTCTGTTTTGTGTGGTAAAATGCCCACTGCTGGTGTGAATGATGGGAGAAAAAAAGGCAAAACTTCTGCTCAGTTTAGGGCCCTGTCGTAAACCAAAACTTTACTGGCACATTGCCTTTATTATACTTAGGGTCTCATCTATTAGCGTCAGTTGAATTACACACACTGTATTTCTTTTAATCAGTTGCAGACGTGGTAAATAATTTCCTTACTTATGTATTAAGAAAGCAAGTGATAACACTTTAAATAGAGGTTTGAAAAGAAATCAATTTTTTGTAGGATATGAACATTTTGAAAGTTTAGTCTTTTGGTGCCTTTTTTCCCTCCAAAAAAAATTGAAAGAGAAATTAACAAAATACTGAGATTCTGTGCAGAGGGAATGCTGTCCCTGGGAGAAGTACATCTGACTTTGTCATGTGGCTGCAGATAGGAAGCCTTTGGCAGATGGGCAGCAATATGGCCATAAATGCCAGAAATACACCCTGGAGCAGTAGCTTTAAGAACAGTGGCTGCAAAGGAGCCAGTCCAGTGTGGGCAATGAGGTGAACTTTCATTAGAAGCCTGTCCAGCGGCCATGTGTCGAAAGCCGTCTGACAAATGGGGCTCCTGTGAAATCCAGCCTACGTTTCAGAGGAACGTTGTGAAAACTCAGACTGGAGGACAGTTTGACATACTTGAATCAGTAAATACTAATGGGGGAAAAAAAAAATTCTTCAACAATCTGTGTTTGAAACTTTAAGTGGCAACTCCTTTTTGTCATTTGTCTGTTGCTTTTTTGAACTACTGCCATTGTTCTGCAGCTGGCATCTATGTGAGAGCTGCATTAAGATTGTAACATTATATTGGCCCATCAAACCCTACAACTGTGTTAGATCAATTAAAATGGGTTGTAGGGTTAAGGCAATCTCACCTGAGTTGCAAAACAAAATCTGGATTCCTCAGTCTCTGTTGATATTATTGGGCTAAGTTTTATTTTATGAATAAAAAATTAGTTTGAGCATATAATACTTCTGCTAAACAAGCTTTGGTATTTTATTTCCTCACAAGTGAGAAAAGAAAAGAAAAAGAAAAAGAAAAGAGTTTTGGCCTTAAAGCTATTATGGTACCCACTGGAAGTGTCTCATATGGATGACTTCCCAGTATACCAGTGGCTTTTAAAATATGTAAATTAAATTGCATTGTGGTAAGATTAAATTTGTGGGCCTATGTTCAGTGACACCTAAAAATGTCCAATAATTTCAGTAGACCATGAGTTGGATCCACAGAATATGAGAAAGATGGGTTGGATTATGTCATGTCACACATTAACTCGGAACAATATGATTATTTTCTGCCTTTTCAGTGGATGGAGGCTGGTCTTGTTGGTCATCTTGGTCAAAGTGCTCGGCAACTTGTGGAGGAGGGCATTACATGAGAACCCGCTCCTGCACAAACCCGGCACCAGCATACGGAGGAGATATCTGCCTTGGACTGCACACTGAAGAAGCGCTCTGCAACACACAGCCGTGTCCAGGTATGATATATCAGCCGATGCAGCTTTGTTGTTTGTGTGCCACAGAATAAGGCATTCACAGTTAGGCAACATAGTGCTCCTTGATCTATTATTTAGGAGCAAATAATTTCTCTCCCTTATGAAGTGCACAATCAGCTCTTACATGCTACAATCACATTAAATCAAGTAATAGCAGGATATAGCCTACAGGACACTACCTCCTCTCTCCCTCTTTAAAAATTAAAATTTAAGTTACCAGGTTCCAGGTCTGGATAAACTAAAATTGTAAAGTATTTGAAGTGGATCGTGCAAACAGCCTGGGAGACTTTTAATAACAATATCACTAAGAAGTGCATTTATTATAACACTAAATGTTCACAGCAAGCAAATTGCTGAGGTTAATATTCAACAACACGTGTTATCAGAAGGTCCTTCAAGTAGATAATGTTTGCCCTGTTTTCATATAAAACACAGAGCAAACCTTAACGCTCTTTGTAAAATACCTTCTTCAACTTCGGATGTTAAGGAGCAGAGACTTCATCTTTTTAAATGACGGTGGAGTACTTAGTAAATGAAATGTCTCGGCACTCCTGTTAGTTGTACTATATTATGGATCATGACTTTTTCTGTAACTTTGACTCTGCCTTTTGACCATATTAAAGGAAACTAATTTTTTTCATGAAATTTAAGTGACAAATAGAGAGTAAAACCATACAAACCCAGATAAAATCATTAGTGAAAAGCCAGTGGGAAAATCTGTTTTCATTTATTGCTGATTAATGGATTACAGGCAACAACAAAAAAATAAGCAGCTCTGATGCCACATTGTATTACTTGCTTCACTGCGAGCTCTTAGACTTCATAGCAAAAGTTTTCTGCTCATATGATGAGGCTGTGCATGTTAAGGCACAAGCCCCATGAGTTCGAATTTATGGATCCTATTACCTGTGCTGAACTACAATTTAAGTTAATTTCCTTTTCTAGGCACTGCCTGTCTTGCAGCAGAATAAAAGTACCTACTTTGTCAAAATTAAAGCAGATGCAATACTCTGTATTGTGTTTAAAAAACCCCCAAACATAGAAATCAGTTGATGATTTGATTTTTCGAGACAAATAGTATGTATTTGTATGTAGAAGTTACATAGCTGCCTTGGGATCCTTAAGGCATCTTTAAAAGGTCAGAACTGGTGCATTTGTTGTGCTAGTATTGTAGCGATTTCTCTTGTTGTGCATTTGTTTTCTACCACCATTTTCTAGAAATGACAGTTTGCAAACATTTATAAATAATCTCTCCATCTTATTTGGACCTGCTTGTTAGCCAAATTTTGGAGTAGATGGGGGGTGGAGGAGGAGGAGATTGGTTTCATTTTGGTTCAAGGAAGTGAAAACTTTTATAAAGCAATAAAATTTCAGAGGGTGAAGTGTATTTCTCACATTCTGTGATGTTTTATTAATATTTCAATCTCACTGAAAATTTGCCATAGGTTTTTGAAACAGCGTATCATCAACTAGCTGTGAGAATGGCCCTTGCCTCATGTTTACAATGCAGATTTCAAAACTTTTTTGTACTGCTCTTATTTCACATTGGTATGGGACAAAAATAACTGCAGTGCTACACATGTCAAGTTTGAACAGACTCCTGCATCCCTGCAGAGTCATTTTCTTGTAGTGAGGATCATGTGGCCAGCAGTTCCTCCTTGTGCAGATCTGGAAGTACCATTGGTGACATTCGCTGCTTGAGTGGCATGTTTAATATAGGAAGGGAATAGTAGTGACACTTGGAATCTAAGAACAACCAACCAACACAGAAATGCATATGCAAAAATGGAAATTATTTATAATGTTTCTTAAGTTGTGAAAAGAGTAAAGATTTCTTGGAATTTTAAATAGTACTTTTTTCTTTGGCCAAACAAAACCAGCAGAAAACTAAAATTTCTGGAATCCTGATACTAAGGATTTTTTGAGGATATGGAGGGTTAATGGCAAATCCAACTGAAAGTATGCAAGTATGCACTTAAAAGAAAGTAACAGACTTGTGTCTTAACCGGCTGTTACATCAGTTTTTCTCGTCTTTCATTTTAAAAGCTGTATCACTGCGTTCGTGTTTTTTCTTTTAATTTATCCGAATGCAATCGCATTAATATGAATGGAAGCCCTGCACTATTGATCAGTAGTGGTTTATAGGCTGCTTATCAGTAAGTGTAATTAGTTGCAACGGTGTCTCTAATGCACTGAATAAAGCAGTATTTTATACTGAAAGTATTTACTGCTTCTGTAAGAGGGGAAAATATATTCTATCCTTGAATTGCTAACTCACACATGCAAATAATGGATAAAGCAGTTGAGCATTTAGAAATTAGGGTGTAGTTCTGTGTGAAAGAAATTTATAATTTTACAAACTGGTGGGTGGCCTGATCTTTCTGAGGTGCCTTCTTGACCAAGGGATCTTTCAGGAACTGCTTGGACTTAACCTGGCTTCAAAGGCCAGCCAAGACTCTGTAGGAAGAAAACATGACATCTGAGTAAGCCTTGCTGTGTTAGAGGTGAAAAGCAGTTCCAGATTAAACACCTCTCCCATCCACCCTCTCTTTTCCATTCTCGTGACTTTTGCAAAGAACTGAGGAGCAAGTTGAGAGGAGCCTGCCTGAGGTGGAGAGCCTCAGATACTTTGAAGTTAAAGAAATCAAAAGGATGAGGCAGGATTACTGAGTCTGTAGAAGTGCATGCCAAAGCTATGGGTTCAGCCTCTCCGTGATGACAGAGATAGAGGCTCCACAAAGGGCAGGTCTGCCAATGTGAAATGATACATCTGTCAGTCTTGGGTGCCTTACTTCTGTGTGACTCTCTGAGCTCCTAACAGTGGCACTCCTCAAAACACAGGTTTGGTACCAGGATCCACCGTTGCAGGGATGTCCACCCTTCTCAAACGTGCACTAATGTCCCCTCTCTCCTCTTCTGTGATTCTGTGTGCCAGACGGAGCTGATCAGCATGGCACCAGACCCACTGACTACCTGTGCTGTAGCGCCTGGGCGGCACCATGGGACTCCAGGATGGGAGGGAGATGCCCTGTGTTGCATATGTGGGAAGGTCCCAATGCACATAGTGTCTTTTATAGGACCCCCTGCTCAAAACACCTTGACAGAAGACCCATGCCTAAAGGGCAGGCTGGAACAGTAGCCTTGCCCAGCCACCAGTATGTAACCTAGCATGATCTACACGTGCTCGGAGGTTCCTATTTTATCACAGGATGTAGCCCCTTCAGCAAGGAACCTGGTGGGCCAAAAGCACATTGGACAAGACGAGGCTGCAGAGTGCATCAGCCAACAAGCTGCATTTAGGATGCTCACGAGCATTTTGGCAGCTGCTGCGTATATCCCAATTATACCAGGACTGGGGAAGAGTATCGGCTCTGGCTTAAGCATGCTCTCTGCCACCGACGAGAGCTGGGCCAAGATTTGTAATGAGCAGCATTCCTTTAAACTTGAACAAGCAGGGCTTTATTGTTACCAAATATTTAAGGTAAGGATCCATGTACTTAGTTTACCTAGGTCCAGCAGCTGACACTGGTGGTGACAACAGCAGCTCCTGGCCGTGCCACACTATATAAGCAGGAAGAAGCCTGCTCCATTTGCTTGACTCCCACCTCAGCTCTCCTACCCCACTGAATTAGGATCCAACTACATTATATCATCTGCCTCCATGCTCCTACTACCCACTCTGCAAATGAGGTCCTCCCAAGACCTCTCCTAGGAAGCAGAAGAGCTGAAGGACAGAGCTGAGTATTCTTGCTCCTCACAATAACAAGATCCTACTGTTTGACATCAGCTGCTTGTGTCAAGGTATTTGCTCTGTTGCTCAAAGGAGGCCCCATCCAGACAGTTGCTAATTGTTCATAAATATCGATATCCAGGTTCTTACATGAGCTGCTGAGTAAATCTGTTTTATGAACAACTCCACAAGTGATGACATGCATCTGAACAACAGACTGCTAGGACTGGTTGCTCCTGTCTCTAACCAGCACGCTTATACTGTCTTGAAATTGTTCCAGGACCACGGCTTGAGATTTTCTGTGCTGAAGTTAGGTCCATCTCCTCCATCCATTTCTTTTTACCATACTATTGGTTAGGAAGTGAATGTCCAACATTGTCATGGAAAGCATATATTGCTTGACATTTTTCAAGACTGTGATCTCAAATACTCCTGTTAGAATCTGTTAAATTTTAGATGACTAAGAGTTTTAACCTTTTCCTCTATGGCCAAGGGGAAGGTAATGAGTAAATGTGAACCTTGTATGCTGGATTTATGCAATGTATTGAAAGGGCCCCAAAACAGTACAAGGCTTTCCTGACTTTCCGCCCAATTCATAAAAAGTGTACCTAACCTTCATGAATTTTCCAAATTATTCACAAATTTTAATGTTCTTCAATCTAACTTGAAACAAAACTAGGTTAATATATACTTTTTTATTTGAAGCAAAATGAAATTTGTAAATTTGCTTCATAGTGACGTAAAATCAATTAGAATTTTGAAGTAGAAACAAAACTGGTTTGGCACACTAGGACTATTTAATGCGTATCAAAACCATAAAACATACCTCAGTGAGAAAGCCAACACAAGAAAGAAAAATGTTTAACTGAGCTCTGTCTTCTACTATACATGCCAAACTCAGAAGATTGCTATGAAGGCAAGACTTGTGCTTGAATTGTAAGAAAGCTGAGCTCAGTAAACTCGCAGCACCTCATGGGAATGAGATCAATTCACTTTATTTAAGGGAAGTATTCTGAGATCACACAGGCATGAAATAAAAATGTCTTAATCAAAACTACATAGGCAGAGGAAGAAATGTAGAGAAACAATAGAAGCTGATAATGAACTGAATGGGGAAGAGAAGGTGAGAATATTTGATGAGATCTATCTACAGCAAAGAAATGGACCTGAAATAACAAAAGCTAAAACCAAAAAAACCCCAACCATATCTGCAAGATACTACTATTTTTGTGGTTAAATAAACATCCTGTTTCAGACCTGGAATACATACTCTTACAGCTCTCATTGCTACTTGTCAGGTTCATAAAAAAAAGACAGTGTCATTGTCCACCCTAACAACCTAGACTGGAATTAACTCCACAGCAATCGCTCTTTCAGTCACCACCACAGAATCCCTCCAGCTTCTCACTTCCACACACAAAGGCCGCAGCAGAAGCCAAAGCCATAATACATCTGTGACAAATTTACCATCACACTCCACATTTCAGAGACTTTTGCCAAAGCTGAACTGCCTTTATTTTATCGTACTGAAAGAGCTGTCCTCTGCTAGTTGGTGGTAGCTGGGGATGAAGCCTTCTGTCATAATTCAGAAATACAGGCTATTTCTCTCTCACTTGGTGTACTTGAAGCATTTAATTGCAGCGTCTGCCTGTGTCCCTCTCTGCCTGTTGCAGACAGCTGGTCCGAGTGGTCCGAGTGGTCCGACTGCGACTCGTCTGGCTTCCAGTTCCGCATTCGTCAGTGCATCATTTTGTTTCCTGTGGGCAGCCAGTGCACGGGCAACACCACCGAGAGCCGAGCCTGTGCTTTGGACTCCAACTTTATACCAGGTGAGATCAGCCTGCTCCTTGAAAGATTAGTGAAATCTCTCAACGTTTCAGGAGCGATGCGTAGTACTGTTCCAGACTGCACTGTGCAGAGAGGAGAGCTGGCACAGGACTTGCCTTTTGTCAGCCAAAGTGTGTTGGTCTACTATGTAGAGCCGATGTTGCTAGATCTAGTGTCTTCATGAAAGTCTGCCTCATGGCACAGAGTGCTGTGGAGCTGTCCCTGCTGTCACGCCTGGGACTTTGGTTAGTCACTGTCACAGCATTCAGCAGGTCCCTCCCCTCCTACTTGGTAGCAGGGTGCAGGGATGGCTACAGACAGCTAGGAGAAATAGTTTGCTCTTTAATTTATGTGTTTTTGAGACTTTGGGGTTATTAGAGAAACATTCCTCTAGGTTTTGTGGTTTGCATATATAAAAGTTGGTGCTGTGGTAGTTAATCTGGAAATCATTTCACAGAGTCCCTTAAATTAATAACTGCTTAGAAAGATAAATACTATTAACTGTGCCCCAGGTCCTTGTCTCCCCCATTAACACTAAGTACCTGACGGATAGTCACGTCATGTATTATTCTATAGCATTTATCGAAACTCATGACTGTACTCTTTTTTTTTTTTAAATCACAGCAGTCATTTAAATCCACGCAACAGTATGGGTGGCCACATTGCACTGCTGTTAACAGTCATCTTTCCGCCTGTGTACATTAAAAAAAGCTAGCAGTCTATTCATAGACAGAGAAATTTACATTTTAATGTATCATTTGAAATGCAATTATGTTTACTCAGTACAGCAACCTTTTTTTTCTGTGACTATGCGGTACAGTATAGTACAATATAACAAAGAAATCAACAAATTTAAACACTGTTTTTATGGATGGTGCATAATGCTTTAACTCCCAAATACTATTTTTTCCTCCAAAACCAATGTGAAAAACGTCAGTGTGAAAGCAAAAACTCCCACATTATATTTCCCCCTTTTTCTCAGGCTTTTGAAGCAGCTCCGTTAATATTCACATTCTGTGAATCCCCTGCTTAATCCAATATAAGCGCTACATCTTGCTTTGGAAAGTAGGCATTTTCAGAATCTGAAATGAGCCACCTCTTCTCTCACCCTTCTGGTTTGTTTGCCACTCCTCCTCAAATTACCCATATCACAGCAGATAAGGTCATGCCCATTACGCTCACCTTAGGCAAACTAGCTTGCTCTCTTGGGATCGCTCAGCTTGCTTTCACTCTTCCAGGTCCTCCGACTCAGAGTTCTCTCCCTCCCTCCCTCCCTCCCTCCCTCCCTCCTAACTTCTCTTTCTTTTTCTAATTTACCTCCCTCCTTTCCTCAGCTAGTGTGCTGGCATGTCCACCCTCATGTTGTCTCCTCCTCCTCCTGCTTACCTTAGCTCTGTTCCTTTACAGAACTTAGTACATAGAGTGATTCTTGCAGAGTGCAAAAATTACTCCTCCTCGTCATTGCTGCTCCTGTGTTTCCAGAGTTAGTCCTTACCAACATTACCTTGCAGAGCTTTATGGTTTTCTGGTACATTTTTTTCTGCTTTTTGTTTGGATTGTGAATTAACAGTCTCAACCAGACAAAGTATGCTCTCAGCCTTTAACTCTCTGTGAGAGTGCTGTTCTGTCAGGTCTGATACTTTCTCATTTTGAAAATAGTATTGATTTAGCATGTGAAGAAAGGTAAAAAATTGTGATCCCTTTAGCAGTAGCTGCATGTGGATCATCTTTTGGCGGAGAGCCTACTCTGTTATTCCTCATACAGAAGCTATTGCATACCTGTGGCCATCATTGCTGACCTTCTCTGGTCTGTTTTTAGTTCTACTAGAGACATCCTTAGATGGGAAAACCAGAGCTGCACACAGTGTTCATGGTGTGGACAGCACATGGGTTTGTAAAGTGCCATGATGCTGATATCCTGTCCTATTCACTATTGCTTTCTTGGTAGTACCTAGCAAGAGGTAGGTACCAAACCTAGAGGCTTGGTTTGCCTCTTTGATTGCTTCTGAGCACTAAGCTGATATTTTCATGGAACAATTTGTCATAAACCCCCAGTCTCACTCATGAGTAGTAATGGTCAGCTCACAGCCCACCATTTTATATGTGAAACCAGGATGGCGTTCTACTGTATATATTACTTTATACTGATCTACCTTCTGTTTCATTTGTTATTTTATTGCCTAGTTTTGTAGGGCACTTCTGCAGCTCTTCACAGCATGCCCTTGTCCATGCTACCTTGACTTTGTATCATCAGCAATCTTCAAACCCACATCTGCCTCCTGCTTTTCTAGCTCTGCTGAAAAGCCTAGGTCCCTGTAGAAGTGGTAACCTTCCTCCCTTGTAAGAACTGGGCACATAGTACTGCCCTGTTTTCTGTCTTTTCCCTCATCTCATTTGTTGCTTGGAAAGCCTTTGACAAGGAACTTAAAAGCTTTTTTGAAATCCAGGTAGACAGTGTCAGTTACCCCACCCATATCCACATGATCATTGACTGTTTCAGAGAGGTTCAAGAGGTTTGTAAGGCAGGACGTCCCTTCACAGAAGCCATGGTTCTGAAGTAAAGAGTGGGAAAACTTGATTGCCAACAGATTTTATTCAATATTTATTCAGAATGTTTCCAAAGTCAAAATGGTAAGGATACAGGCTGGAATTACATTTTATTAGTTTACAATTGAGACCCATGAAATTGGCAGTCATCTTTTTTGAAGATTCATAAATTCCCTCTTCTCTCACTAGTGCTAGATGTGATTTTAGAAGTAATGAGCCCATTTGATCACAAGGTAATTAGACTCTCATTAATTTTACTATTCAGAAAATCAGTGCTTTCTCAACATGCTTAAACTCCACAAAGAATGTTTTCATGTGCACTTCATCTTTTTAATTCCAGAGATGTTTTGAGGCAAGAATTAAATATGTTGCTGCTTTTGCTTGGGAAACTAAGGAACCTGAAGATGTCATGGGACCTTTTTGTTAATTCTACCACATAGTCAAAATCTTTTTTACTTTGGATTTGGAGTGAATGTAGTAGAATAAATTTTTAAATCCTTACTGTGTTAATCAAACTAGTAGTTCTCTGTAATATTTTTTCTCCTTGGAATAAGCGGTTTATTTATTTTTCTAGAAATATCAGTGGCACGATCCAGCAGCATAGAAGAAAAACGATGTGGCGGTAAGCTTTTCAGCTCTAGATGTGCATTAAATGCTGAAATATTGATTCCCCATTTTTTCCTTTTGTTTCACCTTTTGCACTCTCTTAGTTTTATTCTACCTTCTCAATGCCGCATTCTCATTATTTACACTCGTGCAGAAAAAGAGATGTAGTTACTACAGGATTTCTCATTAAATATCCATCTGCCATTGCTCACCTTTGAGACAAGAACATGTATTACTGGATGTTTGTATTTTCTTCTTTTTCAGTATGGCAGTCACCCTTGTCTCAAAACGAAATTCCTATTATAAGCTAGTTATCAGTAGGTCAAAATTTGTAAAGTTGCTCCACCTTTTTCAGGATAATAATTTCACAAATCTTTTTGGGACTCCAAATGAATAGCAGAAAGCCAGCCTGCTAACTCATTTAATAGCTCAGACTGTATCTGGGACACATTTTCAGCTTCGCTGCCGAAGACAAAACTAAAAAGTAAAAAAAAAGTTCCATTCCAGAGAGTCCTGATGCTAGCAAAATAAATCTTGAAAGAGAAAACTGTTAAAAAAACCCCAAACAATAAGAAGAAGAAAAAGGAAAAATGACCATTTTTTTGTGCTGAGCTATCACGCTTAGTCTGTGTCGTCATGGTAATAGCTCTGGCCGGTTCTAGTATTCTTCCAGGCACAGATAAGCTGCATTTTTAACCTAATAAGGGACAATGAAAACACAGGGGTTATGCAAGGGTGCTAGTGTGCATGGTAACTTGTTATGGGAGCCAGGATAATGTGATTTGATTTTTTTTCTAATTAGCAGTGGTACATTGAAAACATTTTGGCAAGTTCTGCAACAGTGGGAAATTCTCATAGAAGTGTAGAAGGATATCTCAGTGAAAATTTATATATTGGGGTAGTCAACCTAGTCACCTAAATATTTGTTTGTGTTTCTAAATGCGCAGTAGGCATGTAAAGCTCCTACCTTAGGCATTTGCCAAAAATGGGACCCATGTGCTGGACCATTTTTCTGTATTACAGTGAAAAACGTTAACAGGTGTTTTTCAGACTGGTGCCAGTCTTTCAGTTTAAAATCTTTCGTTTGTGCATGTAGGCAACCACAAACAAATTTTCAGTAATGTTAAGATGAAATTTCCAACATGAGCTTCTCACTGATACTTCTTTGTTAATCAAAAAGCACAGCTCCAGTTCGAAATAACAGTGAAAAGCAGTGTAATTTGTTTATTTCCAGCTAATCCTACTGGTGCCCCATCTGACCCGATATCTCTGTTCAGGAACGTCAGGGCACGATTGTGCTGTAGATTCCCTTCTACAGTTTCATGCAGCAATGAGCTTCCTCTCAGTTTTAATCCTTGCGCAGGTGGAGAGGGTTTCCCACTGTCTGATCCCATAGTATCTTTGAAGGGCAGAGCAGACAGGAGAGTGCTGGGTTCTGAGTTGTTGACTTTGCACTCTCTGGCTGCTATGGTTAAAAGCACACTGAGCTTTAAGGAGTGTCTCTCTTCCGCCCCCTTCCCATTTTCCCCTAAAACACTACTGTTTCTTCCTCACCCCACCCTTCCATATAGAAAAAATTCTGAAGGCTGGAGAAGGGAACAAGTTGGCCATATATCAAAGACAAAGAAACAGTGAGACCCAGCAAGAATCAAAGCAGGGGATGGAAAAAATGTATGCCACTGCTTCTGGGACATGCACCAACTAAAGGGAATACGGAAAACATTTCAGGGAAATTAGGATTGTGATTCAAAGATATCAGGATTTTGTTTATTCTGCCACAAGTCACTATGTGTAAGAGAAAGAACTAGAAGAACAGCAGAGGAGGTGATACTGTAGTTCAATGAAAAAAAGCTATGTATGTACATTATATACATAATTTATATATAAAAAGGCTTTGTTATACAGTCTGAAGAAAGAAATTTTGCTGAACTATTCAAACATACAAAATGCAATTCATTCATCTGTTATTTGGGTTCTGAACTTGTTTAAGCATCTTTCAAAAATCTTCAGTCTTAATACTTACAGAGATGTATGGGTATCTAAGATTCTTATAATGATCCCTTCAGGGAAGTACAGTGCATTTGCTACTGCAGGGATAAACCATTGCAGCTGAGATGTTTCTGGGAAAGACATGAAATTTCCCTTATCCTTATTTGAATCAAGCACTTGTCTACATTTTTGCCCAAGCTTAAGCTTTTATTGCTACTTCCTTAAAAATAAGATTGTCTTCTGCTCTCTACTCTGCAGAGTTCAACATGTTTCACATGATTGCAGTGGGATTAAGTAGCTCAATACTTGGTTGCCTCCTTACGCTGCTTGTTTACACTTACTGCCAACGATACCAACAACAGTCCCATGATGCAACTGTCATCCATCCTGTGTCACCAGCTCCTCTAAACACCAGCATTACCAACCATATCAACAAACTGGACAAATATGATTCTGTAGAAGCCATCAAGGTGAGAAGTGGGTTGGGAGCTCTATAATGCACAACGTATATGGTCATAGAATCATAGAATCATAGAATACTTTGGGTTGGAAGGGACCTCTAAAGGTCATCTAGTCCAAACCCTCTGCCGTGGGCAGGGACATCTTCAACTAGATCAGCTTGCTCAGAGCCCCGTCCAACCTGACCTTGAAGGTTTCCAGGGGTGGGGCATCCACCACCT
>NW_008794417.1:142388-209060 GCF_000699145.1 Aptenodytes forsteri | reverse complement strand
TGCCCACGTGAAACAGCAGCAGCGGATAATAGTCAGTGGATTGTACGAGGCTTAGTAGCCTCTCGGTGACAATATGGTATGGTCCTAGACAACAGTTCTGCTGTATCAAACAAACGCTACTTGCTAGTTTTCTGCAGTGGCATTTGGACTCAAATTATGCTGATTGTTAATAACAAAAATAGATTTCACTTGAAGCATTGTAATTACAGATCCTTTCCTTCGTCAGTCCCTATTACACAGGAGTTAGATTTTGTGTGTATGTGTAATTTATACAGCAGCAGCCTTTCCTGGAAAAAAACAGACCACTCAAGTTTTGTTTTGTGGTTTTGTTTTTTTTTCCTAATTGTGTTCCCTAGTGGCTTGTTCAAGAAGTAAATAAGGCCATTAACAATCATCGTGACATATACTGAAGATAATCCTTTGGCTCCCGTGATACGGTGTTGAGGGCACTGTTCATCTTCCTGCACTGTCTTTATACAGGAGATGTATCTGGTGCATATATTATGGGTCAGACTCTCAGCTAGTGTTCCCACCCAAAATACTCTGTAAATGAGCAGTACAGATTTACACTAGCTGAGAGTCTGGCATGATATCTGTATCATATGATCATTGTTCCCAAAGAGCTATTTTCTTTTTATGACCTTTTAGAATAGCTCTGCTTTTCAGATCCACTGGATTAAGGAAGGATGAGCATTCTGAAAATACCTAGCTCAGTATCTTCAGATTACACGGTTTATTCATGCAGCTGCAAAGCTTTTTGTAAATGAGGATTTTTCTTAAATCCTACCTGGATAATCCAGTTTTTAATTTCTGCATTTTTCTTTCATTTTAAAGAATTTAATTAAAAATGGGTAGAAAAGTCTAGAGTTTGTGGTCAGTGGTGGAATATGTACCTAATTTAAAGCTTTTGCAAACTCCACTAATCATCTCTCTGGATAGCTACAGAGCTACACAAATAAAAAAAAACTTTGAAAATTCATACTCTAAATACCCATATAACTTTTAAAAAAAACAGGATTTACACTCTTAAGACCTTCAGACATTTCTCCTACATTTTGCATTTGAAAATTGAGGAATTAATGCAGTAAAGAGAAAATAATTCTTATTCAGTAAAAAAGTAATGTGTGAATCATTCTAATAGGAAGAACTGAGTATGTATGATTAAGAAGTATTTTTAATCATAACGTTAGTTTTATAATATTGGGGGGGGGAAGTGCCTGGCTTTACTTTATTGAGTAGCATTGCTTTTTGTAGGAATGTTATTATGTAAGCAGATACATGCAAATGCACGTTTTTTTAACTGTGCAGGTATTTGTCAATGCATTTTTGACTGACTTACTATACACAGATATTTGCCACAAAAATTGCCTTGGTGAAAGAGCACTTAGTGGCTACCTTTCTTCTGTCCTTCCCATTTTCTTATCTCTCTCTTTTTTTTTCCCCCAGGCATTTAACAAAAACAACCTGATTCTGGAGGAGAGAAACAAATACTTCAATCCACATCTTACTGCAAAGACTTATTCTAATACCTATTTTACAGATTTCAATAATTATGATGAGTACTAATGGGCTTGTGTATTTTCTGGCATCCTGTAACTCCCCAGTCCCCAAGGCCTGTGCTACTTGACTGCTCATGTGATTGAGGCTTCAGAGATGAAGTTCAGAGACATTTCAAGCACGATCCAAGCCATCAGTGTCCCTTTGCTGCCAAAAGCCCCAAACACCTGTTTGTGACATGATGTTTTCTTTGCAGGGTGCGAGGTTGGCCTTCAGTGTCGGGTGCAGCTATAGTCCCTCGGTGTCGCTGGACCACTCATAAGGATTGCATCGCTTCACTCAGTTTCATAAACTTCCAGTCAGATTTCTCTAAGAAGTGACTAAGTAATTCCTAAGCTTTAAAAAAAATAATAATGTTACCCCTTAAAGCTGCGCCAGGAGTACAAATCTAATTTTCTTTTTAGGCATTGTCTTTTATTTCCATGAGGCTTGAAAAGGGAGCTCTGCTGTTAGCCACGGAGCCCTCTGTGCGATCTCCTGAAGCTCACACCACCAAAAAGAGCTCGCAGGGTGCTGGGAACAACGACAAGAAGAAACGTGGTGGTCTAGCGATGCTGTGCAGCAGCTCTGGGCTCTCTAGGGCTGATCTTCCTGGGCTGTAAATCACTCTGGCTGTAGTTCAGCTGTGCCGTACCGAGGGATACAATCTTGTAATTAACCCAGAAAGCTACAGGGTTGGTGGTTTCCAGTTGCGAGCCAAGTCCAGTCGCATAAAGCCTTCACCTAGTTCGATTTAATTTTTGGTAGGGTGTGCAAGGGCATGTCCCACAGGGAGGCGGAGGGAGGAGGGCGGGTAGGAGAGGCACACTGGAAGGTTTTTCTGTGTGTCGTTAGTAAACCGGCCTTGCTGCAGCATTTGGGTTTGCACGAGTTGTGGCATCCCACAGGCTTCCTCCTGCTGGTGCGTGCGTATGGGAACCCGCTCGTCTCTCTGCTGTAGCACTCGCCGTCAGGCTGGTCACGGAAAGATACGACTGCACCGCGTTTTGTGTGCCTTCTCAGGCTCTTGGGGGTACGTAGGCATAATCGTAGATCTGCTTTTCTCTTTCCAGCTTTTACTTTATATGCACGTCTGACAAACAAAGCTGGCTCAGAAAACGCAGATGTATTTGCAAAGCGCTGTCTCATCTTGCTGCCATGTCCGACCCACGCTAGTCAGCCCCTAGAGGAACATTCTTACGGTGTTTTAAGTGAATATCTTGTTGGACTTCATTGATGTAAATATTTAAAATAATGTTTTGAGTTTTAAGTTATCAGTTTTAATTCCTTTTGTAGTGGCAGGTGAGGAAACACAAAGGATTTTTATACCGTTTTCTTTGTTCTGTCTGTCTTCACCCACATACATGACATTGTTATTTTTGTATCTGAAATTCCAGATGTATAATTGAAAAGAAAAGGGCAGGGATTTGGGCCAGATTTGCCAGAGTACTTAGTAGTAAGGCAGCATTTGTTATTCTCAGAAGTTTGTGAGAAGAAATTAAAAGTGAATATTAAGGATTAAAGAATTGGGCTTTCATTTTTTTGAGCATGCTAGATGCAAAGATAATATACCAGGAAGGTATGCAAGGAGAAGCAGAGTGGCAATGTTCCCATTCTGCGTTTAGAGCCATTGATCATTAGGTTATGCTATGATAGGCAAATAGATAAAAACATGTACAGATTATAATGATTCAAAACTATGTACAAAAAAAGCAAGAAGTACCAAGAAACATTGATCACGTGAGACTGCATTTGAGCACCGCTTTGGTGGTCCAGCCACTTACATAGCAAGGGTAAACACGGTATCTAACGACGGCAATGAGCAGCATTTTTGAACGGGGATAGATCTGAATGTAGCACTATGCTTCCTATCTCTGTTCTGCAGTAAAATGGAAAAATGCAAAGCAAGTGGTCTTTGGAAAGCTGTGCAGTAAAATGAACGCACATTTAACATCTATGAAAATAATTAAGATCAGCCACCTATTTTTTCCAGCTGAATAGTTCTCCCTGTTACTAACTCAGAAGAAAGCACTCCACCCTTGCACCAGTTCATCTCCAGAAAGTATAATAATACTGGTTCTCTGTAATTTGTGATTTTTTTACTATACATTTAGATTTGGTTTTCCAGGAAAAAACTAGCTGATTGCCCTTGGGTAAAAGAAATTTTCTCTGCAAGTAAATTCAGTGAAACAGATAGAGCGGGAAAAAGCTCTCCAAATCATAACTAGTCCAGTATCTGAATCACTCTGTTCATGCCAAAAGATAAAATTTTACATTTAAATGAGATAAATAAAATCTATATTGCTGCCACTGCCAAGAAAAAGCAGCACACACACATACACACGTAGGCACAACACTGTTCCTCTCTGCCCCTCTCATAAGAGCACATTAGTCTGACTTACGGATTTTATATTTAGACTATTAGTTATGAGACAAATATCTTAAAAATATTTGAACTATGTATTTTTATTTTAACCTTTTTTAATTAAAATTATCTGAAATTAGCTTTTTTTTAACTCTTCAGTAGTTTGAGGCACACCTATCTTTACAGTGATCTATTTTCCATTCTTTTCATGGATAGATACATATGTTAGATATGTGTTATATATGCAGTAATAATACCCTAGGTTAAGTCTGCATGATCATAGGTAGAAGTGCATTTAGCAGATGCTCAGTCTGCTCACACTTCCGTCTCCCAAAGGAGTATTTCAGGTGTTCCAGATCTTTGAGCAACTCCCATGTGATGTCATTTAAACACCTTTTCAAACCTGTCTCTGAAACAGTAGGGTAAACATGGAAATTTCACAGCAATTCAATGAGAAAAAATTTATGGCAAGGTCTCCTTGTCAAGCTAGATTCTGAGACAACAGGTTTTAAAGCCATTTGATGTGTCTTAGGTAATTTTAGAGGACCCTAGATGTACCGCCTATATCAGTATTTTCACCTTCTGAGTTCTACACGTATGCCCAGGTATTTTAATACAGCCTTTCCTAATACGTGGAGGACAGCAAAGTGCAGTCTCTAATATTTTCAATTTACTTTATTTAGCATTTTTTCTAAAATAGGCTACATACATTTTGGTGAAAAGCGGATTTCTGCATGAAAGCTCTTATTTTTCTTTTGCCAAAAATATAACAAAGTGGGCATTTGCCTGCAAATCTTGTTTAAGGTGATGGAGCTCTCAAATTTGCACAAGGGTAAAATTTGGTTCTTACATCATTGTTCTGTTCTTGGAAGGGGAAAATCAACTCCCCTGCTCATTAAATGCCATGCTTAAATACTCCTTATCCTTTCGCTTGGATAAAGTGATCTTTTCTGGATAAATAATTGTATTACCCCTGATGCCAATAGTTAAAATTACTAAATCCCTTTTGCACTGATTGCATAAATTTAAAAATGTTTCTCTATTTTGAGTGCAAACATATCAGCAGATAGATCAAAATTCTCTGAGTAAAGCTGTTTATGTGTAGCCCTGCTAGATGGAGTGAGGAGGAAGCAGGATTGCCAGTCAGATCCTGTACAGTATATGCTTTCATTGGATAACTCAAAGTAGAATTGTGCTTGAGTACACATTTTGGGCTTATTTTCGTGTCTGATACATAGCGTACATTCCCCAGTTCCTTAGAGAATGAACTCCTGTGCTTGCAGATTTACCTTGTACTTTGATTTGAGCCTGACGACCTTTATGGTCATTTAAAGTTACTTTACGTGGAAGCTTTTCCAGCCGTTTGCAGTCACCTGCTGTTGGAGCAGTGTGGTTTGGCTAAAACTAATCAAGAGATTTTTGACTAGTATTAGGTTTTTCATAAGAGAGTGGGTGAAGGAATGGGGCTTAAATGGCTTTGATTTCCAGGCTATTAAGCGGTACTGATTAAAGTCTCAGATGGGTGTAGGACACTGTGCATTTAGTCAGCTCTACCAGAACTCCGCAGTAACCTGTGGGAAAATACCACATCAATGTACAAATCAAGAGCTACCAAAGCACTTAAGTGAAGAAAGTTCTCAAAGCATCAGACCATATGGCTGTTCAAACCAGAAAAGAAAGTAAGAGGTCCCAGATGCAACAAAAATGTTAATGGGAATAAATGCTTCAATATTTTTTTCCTCATAGTTATAGAATAAATATATTCACTTCTTTAAATGTGGGACCAGTTTTATTAAAATCAGCGCAACATAAGCACATTCCTAAAGTTAATTGTATGCCTAATGGCTTTGCTGTATGAGATCAATTCTGTAAACAGTTTAGCCTGAGCTTCGCTCGCTCTGCTTGAGGCATCTGACCAATTTCTGATTGTAGCTGCCACCAGCACCCTCTATGTCTCGTCTGGGAGAACATCCGTAGATGGGCAGGGTTACGTCCTGGCGAGGGCTTGTGTCTCTCCACCAACACTATAGTGAGCCTAGAGGGTTACACTTCTACTTTTCACTGTCATTTGGATGCCTAAATTTAGATGGGCAAAAGCTAGGCTCTTGAGTATGATTTTACTCATCACATAAGTAACCACACTGAGTTCAGTGGTCTGGATGTAACAAGTTACTTATTTTAATGTGTTTACAGGATTGAGCCCAAAATATATTGCTTCTGCACAAATCCATGCACAGTACAACATGACTTCAATAGTGAAAAACCAGATTCATTAAAATTGTTCACAAGCAAATCTGCATCTTGATATCAGGGAATAGATACGTGTTTATTGTGTGGGGTATTTGAATTCATTCCTTTCTTTGCTAAATAAATGAATGATAAAACAAGATACTGCTTGACTTCATTTAAAAGCCATTCTTCTAAATAAAGAAGGGTTCTGGGATCTGTGAGTGTTTTCCCTTTCTTTCTCTCTTCGCTTCTCCACAGAAATGAATCTGTGTGCGGCTGAAACGGCCTTTAGCTAGACTGTTCTGTGTAGCGGAATGAATGCTTTGCATTGTGTTGCCATGCGACAACATTTTCTAACTGGGATGGTACAAAGAGGTAAATGTGCTAACCTGGGAGGTTTGGCAAAGATTTCAACCCCAGCAGTAGCAAGGGTAGGCAAAGTGGAAACAGAAATGCGGAAGAATGTGACTGAAGGCTTGGCAAACTCGTCAGTAAACTTTCACAGAAACTTAGAGGCTTTTTGGGAACTGCCAAGGGCAAGGCTGTTGAGGTGTGACCTCCTGAGTAGTCAAGCCAGCTAGTTGCTCAAGCAAAAAGCAGGCTGATTGCAACAGGTGCTTGTGCAAAGTTGTGACCGTTACTGAGCATTAGGGGAGAAAAATGCTTTCGCAAGCAGTAAGCGCTGCAGTACAGGTGGCATTTTGGCAACATCTGTGTTGGCAGGAAGCACAGGGCAACAGGAGCAGATCTGTAGAGCAAAACAGCTGGTGCTGAACTCCTGGGTTTTGGACTAGCTCCAGGCTAGTCCCACAGGCTGAACACCCACTACCAGTTAGAGTGTACCTCTTTAGTTTCGCTCATTCATTAAAAAAACCCAAACAAACAAACAAACACACCAGACGGCATGCTCTGAGACTGCTCCGTGGTGCAAATGAAAGCACAGTGAGAGGTGTACCAGGAACAGATAAACCTTTTGTTTCCAGTTGGCTCTTTGGATCCAGGTTGGGCACTTTTTTTGCATACTTTCCCCCTTGCCTTTTCTGCTTGTGGGAAACTGATTACAGCTCTACCTAGCTGAGGATTTATCAGTTTGAAGGAGTGATTTTATACCAGTACAGAAGCCTGCTAAAAATTTGTATTGTAAAACTGACATCAAGGGCTGTGTGAAAACTGTTACACTGATACTGAGTCTGGCTTATTTTAATTGTTCTTAAACTGAATGTAATATAGCCTCAACTGAAATGAACATCTGAGCAGAGATGGTAGTCTCATAATATCATTTCAGAAAAAAATTCAATTGGTGTAACACTCAGCATTCTCACAATCCAGTCCTAGAGGCTGATAATGCAGGAAGAAGCTGTTATTTGTGCTCTGTTTTTTGTTCTTTTTTTTTTTTTTCTCCAAAGGATTTATCCACAAACCTCATCCAACAATGGCTTTGGATTTTAAAATATCATGGAAGGTAATTAACAGTAACACAGTATATGTTCCAGGATTCAGCAACCATATTTGCTAATCACTAAGCCCATGGTTTTGCATTAATTCTCCCTTTTGTTAGCTGCAGCAGTAGGCATTGACTGAAAGTGAAATAAATATCAAATTTCAAATAAATGGGACATTTAAGGTCCCAACCTTTAAATAAAGCTTTGAAGCCAGTACAGCTGCAGAAGGAATCGCTTTTATATCTGTGTGCTGAAAAGTGCTTTCTCTTGTCATGGCGCTATGAAATGTCCTATACAGTGGAAAAATTGTTTTTAATAGTGATGTACCCAAGATAAAATAATTGAAATAGAGCTCAGAGATTTTTAGCAATAGTAAACACCTTTGGTTTGGTATCAGGAGAATGCCACTGCTTATTGCAATAATGGGAGTCAATGATCCCTGTACAGAACTTCATAGGGAATAATTTTCCCTTGCCATTAACTCCTTCAAAACCAGCTTCCTTAGCAAAACTTCTCAGGAAAGCTGCTGAAGATACTTCCATTTAAGAAGCAGCATTGGGGCAGTGGCTCGAGCACAGAAGCATGTGTGCAGGGACCTAAGCCAGCTGCAACTGCAGAGTTGTTCCACTGACACAGAGCTCACTTCGGATTTACACCTATTCAGACAGCTCGCCAAATTTGTATTCTAATGGCCGTCCGTTGACTTATTTAGTACTCCAGGGAGGTAATTTAACATAATGTTTTACTGGTTATCTGGAATGCAGAGAAGCAGCTCAATTGACGGGTAGTGACAGTGTTTTTCCATCATATGTCTATGCCCTATATTTCCCTCTCTAGTGGCATTTTTGGATATTTTACATGTTTTAATTTGATGAATTAGCTTGTACCAAATTGGATTCTAGGTTTGGGGGGGTACCACTTTTCTAGTCTCCATTACTCGTACTGATATTATTTTACTGCCTTGCTTAGTATTCACAATTCCTTCTTGACTTAGTGTCTTTTTTTTCAGCTTCGATTATAAGGATTTTACTGCCTTTTTCAGGTCTTTAATGTCAGCATGACCTGAACTTCATCCTTTTGTGCTCATTTAGCACTTTTCCCCAAATCAAAACACTTATCCTTAACAGGCGTAGTCAAACCTCAATCACACACCTGTGATCTTCTAAGCCATACTTTTTATTTGCTTGTTTTTTGCACTAGTGGAAACAGTACTAAACCACAAGGAAATACCAAGACCTGCAGTGATAAATTTGGACTCTGTACAGAAGAAAAGAAAAATCAACTTCTTTAGCTTTTTATATTCCCTTTGAAGCTTCCTGCCTGGTGCTATTCAGGGGCTGTAGTGTATGAGTATATTCATCTGTAAGAGTGCTCTTCACGTCAGTGCTTACAGATAAATCCACGTTTATGGGATTTCCTGATCCCATGAAATGTTAATTGCGTTTGATATTAAAACAGACATAAACTTGCCATGAACCCACACCACAGAGATGGGTAGAAATATTTTCAAATCTCATGATTTGGCCCCAAATATGGTTTAGTCATTCATTCCCTTGACTTCCTAGAAATATTCGTAACTTCCCAAAACCATTCCTTGTATGGGTGTTTTTTTTTGAAACCTGATCAATTATTTATCCACAGCCATAATAAGCCCACCTTTGCCTATGATTTTCCATGAAACCTGAACTAGGATTTCTCCTGAGGTACAGATTAGAACAGGAGTTGCTTTCTAGTAGTAAAGACATTGCTGTCAACATACAACGTGCTGCAGAAAGGCACAGGTTGAAAAGGGCATTCTCTTCTTCTTCCTATCGGTGGCAATTATGTAGAAAATGAAAACAGAGGAAATGTAGCTAGCTTGGTTTTCTGGGAGTGGTTTTGGAATATAAATTCCTCACATAGATTACAGTAATTAATGTACCATAATAAGAGCTGTCATGCCGGGTAAGACCAAAAGCGTCTTTAAGCCTCTCTCCTGGCAGTAACTGAGAGCATCTATATTTGTGCTTCAGTTGTTCCTTATTTCGCTATAATCCTTTTAAAGGATAGCCTTTCCTTGCTATGGAATCCAATGTTTCTTCATTTTCTATTTTTATTTTTTCTTACAGGAATTAGGACTCTCCAAGCCGTAATGGAATTGCTTCCTGCATAGCAATCCCCCCCGCACTGTAACTGCAAAGCCCCTCCACCTGTTACCCCGCGCTAGAGCAGTAATTTGGTGCTATCTTGCAACCCTTATTCCAGCACAAGGTTTCAGACACTTGCGTGGTTGCCTCCATCTTCTCTGTTTCCAGTCAGAAGCTGGTTTCTGGTTATAAATGTTGAATCTCAAACCTGTGTACTCCCTGGTCGGCTGTGACTGGGTTGCTGTCGACTCCACCTGACAAGATGTCTTGGTTCCTCAACAAATATTTGATTTTGGAAGGCTCAGGTGGGTACTTAGGGGCAGGCAGCTTTATTGTGGTGTTGGTAGTTTTTAAGATTAAGACAGAAACATTTTTCAGAGCAAACACATGGTAGGCAGACAAAAATGAGTGCAACCCTCCATGTTAACAACTGTTTATGCCATGGAAAACTATGTTTTACATCCCCAGGTCTTACACAGCCCTTGTGATTAAAATTCATAGGAGAGCTTGATAAAAAACAAAGCCAAACAACAACCACCAAAGCCACAACAAAGCCAAAGAAATCTGAAGAGAGGAAAATTCATCCATCATACCTGTGCAGTATATTCTCTTGATCTGGAGCTCACCATCTACTAAGAAATTAAAGACAGTCTTTAAATGCTCACAAACCCCAAGTAAATAAGTGAAAAAGCAAAAAACATCCTAACAGATGCGGAGCTGCACTCCTATCGTACTGCAAGAGGTCTGTGACAACATCAGCCAGTCACCAACCTGGAAAACCTATAGATAATAACATTTAAACAGGAGGCTGTTTCAGACAACACGAGGAACTTTCCTCAAAGCTTTTCTGGAAAAGCAGAAAGACTTGTGCTGCTAATTTGATTTATTTTACCTGCACATTTTCCACAGCCAATAGTGGGCGGGATTCAAGGCTGGATTTTTTAGCATAACTCTCTGATGTGCATATCTCTGCTCTCTGACGTCACAATTGCCTTACAGCTTTTTACCTGCTGTTTGTAGCCTATTTCTGAAAAAACGTGCATGTCCTTGTCTATCTGGACTCACGTGCTCTTTGACCAACGCACATATGCATACAGGCACATACATGCCCAGCATGACAAAGGGAGACTGGGACAAAGATTGCTGAAGTCACCGTCAGATCATAGCTTTAGCTTTTTTGTGTGTGTGTAATGATATTTTTTCTGCGTGTTCCCTGTGGTCGTGTTTCTCGCTGATGCTTGAGAGCTCACACACTGACTGAGGTCTGGTACATAAACACAAAACAGAAAATCGGGTTTCTGTGTGGGAGTTGTTAATGTGAGTTGCCTCAATATTTGAGCAGTAGGTGCTGACAGCCTTTGGTTTAAGTAATGTGTTGTTATCTCTGAAGAAAATCGTCTGAAGGGTTACTCAGCCAGTCGGTATAAATTGAGTTCAACATCCTCTCGGTTTCCTCATCAAAGAAAACATCACCAGGCTTGCAGGGGCCAATTAGTGATCATTAACAGGGGTACCACTGGATTGCCAGCAATCTGGTCTGCCATTTCGGCTCCAAAACTATGCTCGATGAAGTTTCAATGAGAGCCAAATTGATGCTAACAAAAACTAAAGCACCTTGCACAAAACTTTGCCTCCTAAAGCGTCCCTACTCGCAGGCACCTTCCCAGGAGATCGGCAGCCCAGAGCACCAGCTTCCCTGGCGGATGTCCACCAGATCTCCTCATATGCTGAAGAGTAATTTTTGTGCTTTTACTTTATGTTAACAGCTTATCTCTGGGTTGTGTGTGAGGAGTTAAAACAAATCTCCAAAACAAATTAGAAGACAACCTGGTAATGATGGATTTCTTCCTTTTTTCCTTTCTTTCTGGACCTCTGTATTTTCCCCTTCCTGCGGCTGTAGTATCAACTGCTCTCCAGTTCTTTTGAACCACTGTCTTTGAGCACAGTAAGAATAGAGAACAATTTCTCCCATCTCAAAGAAACTTGTTTTTCCTAAGAACCACATATCTCTGATAGGCACTGATTCAAAGTTGAACTAGTATTTCAGGAGGAAAAAAATACTGACCAGCAGTAACAAGGCACCTCTGCTGTGGGCTCTAGGCTGGGACTCTTGCAAGTTTATGTGTAATAAAATAGACCTGATGTAGTGAACTCATAGCTATCATTAAAAAGTGGGCAATTGCCAGCAGTGTGGGACCTAATGTGAGGCCTTACACATAAATGAGCCAACCTCCAAGATTACCACCAGCATCACCAGCATGGTTTCCCTCTAAGAGCAGACTCTATGCATATCAGAAATGGAAACTGCACTTGGAGGTCGGTGTTTGTTAGTGATGTGTCCAGATGGTAGGCTTCAGTCTGCTTTGTCCGTATGACAATAAACTCTTGGTTTCCTCTCTGCACCAAATAAAATTTCTGTGGCTAAAAACATTAGCCACTTTAGCCAGTTACTAATTTGAATTAACTTCAGCAATAGCCCTGTAACCAACCAATAATGACCTTTTCCTCATCAAAAACCTAGAATACTAAAAAATAAAGAGAAATATTATTTCACTGTCTGGCTTCTATCCACTACAAGTATTAAAGTTAAAATGTTCTTGTTCAGTATTTTTGTCATGCTGTCTGCTTCAGCCACATCAACAAACAGAACAGGCTACTGCCAAGAAATTTTATCTTTATGCAAACATGTGAAATAGAATTTAATTTACCTAACTCTGAACCAGTGTTAAACTGTGAAAGCCTGTTTAAATACAATGAATGCAGTTGCAAAATAGTTTTAGTCCAAGAGGACTTAAGCAGAGTTTAAAGTAAATATTGAAATGCATCATTGTTTATGCAGCAATTTCTTTTGCTGCAGCTCTGTCCTGGTGGTAGATATGACTAGAAGACCTAGGGTGAGAATAACAAACAAACAAACAAATAAAAAAATGGTGAATATTTACATAGGTCATCAGGAAAGAAATGTCATGTAATACGCAGGAATATCTTTGTGGCTCTTTCTTACAAGTGCTAGTAGGTGAGATGAGTAAGTGACCTTTTACCCTTTTACAGTTGGATGGCTTGAAATTATTATTAAGTCTGAATCACATCCAGATCATAAATCTAGCCTGCAAATTGTTGTGAGGGGCAGTCTTTGTTCAAGAGAAGCCCTGGGCAGCTGGCAAAGCTAGAAACACTTGCTTCACGAGAATAGATTGAAGACGGCACCTTAGTCTTACAATAAACACTGCGGTAC
Organism: Aptenodytes forsteri; assembly: GCF_000699145.1. Taxonomy (NCBI): domain Eukaryota; kingdom Metazoa; phylum Chordata; class Aves; order Sphenisciformes; family Spheniscidae; genus Aptenodytes; species Aptenodytes forsteri. Next base: position 196,127 of record NW_008794417.1, on the reverse strand, counting down.
TTTGTGGGTTATATTTATCTGTATGCTGGGGATGCCCTTATGGCACTTCAGCTCTGCTAACCAGCCATAAGCCTACCTGTGCTGGGTGGTTAACAGAGGCTTCCAGCCGCTGAGGGCTGCCGAGTGAGGTCTGACAGCTGGGATAAACTGGTTCCTGAACTTTCTTTCTGTAATTTGACTTTGCTGGGTGGCACTGGTTGCGCACACTGAGGCACCAGTGGATGTGCTCACCTTCTGGTTGACACCCCCCCCGCAACCTGATCCTCACTCTGAGCATGCAGCACTGTGCAGAATATGGCAACCCCCCCCCCCAACCTGATCCTCACTCTCAGCGTGCAGCACTGTGCAGAATATGGCAATATGACTGGAGGGGGGTCTCACCTACCAGTTCTCTGAGCATCAGTAGGCAGGATGAACAAGAAGAGGTGGTACAACCCCTTCTTACCGATGTGGGGGGACAGTGGCATGGCAAGATTAAGGAGCAGTTTTATCAAGGTACATAGCTGAATTGCTCTCACTGCAGGGAGTTAGAGCTCTAGATTTGTTTAGAAATCTAGCCCAAGATAACTTCCATGAGATGCAATACTTGTCTTGTGGCAAAAGAAAGCATCAAACCCTAACCTCTAACCTAGAGGTTTATTCAAAAAAGATCATCCTTTATCTCACAGTGATAGTTTTGAGTTAAAAATGTCACTAGGCTCCCCATCTCACCTGTAACATCCCTAGGAAGCAGGTGGGGTCTCAGTTTTGCCTGTATGGTCTGTCACCAAAGAAAAATCTGAAGCAAATTCAAGCGAACTCTTTCTGATGGCTGGCTGAAAGCATATCGCATTTTGACGTATTTTTTAATTTTTTGCCACGTCATAGCTCATCAACAGCTTTGGCAAAAAGCACAGATTTTTCAAGCCTTTTTTCTGTAATGTAGTGCAGAAATCGACTTTGGCATTATCCACCTCAGCAGCAAGAAATGTGAGAATACTTGGGCAAATATGAACAGTCTGTCATCTTCCTCAAGCCTTTATAAATTTACCTGCAGAACCAGGATGCTATAAATCTGCACATAATTAGGAAAATTCTCCTAAAGTAAGCTGGACTATTGCTGTGATCCTTGAGAAAGGAATAACCATTAACCCGTATGAACTTGGACATGCAGTTTAGTGCCCTGCTATTCCCCACTCACATTCCACGTGCTATCGCTTAGCAGTTTCACTGCAAAGCTAAAACAATATCACTGCTATGAAACACATTAACACTGGCTAATTGATAGGTCACTAGCAAGGAATTCTCCTCTGGGTGGAGAGAGTGTTTTTAATAGGCTTCCACAGAAACCTATTTTCACCCCTGTGTTGTTCAGTGCTTTTTGTGTTGGTCAGGAAGAAAAAAACAATGCTGAAAGTGCTGACACAAAAATATGGAATTAGTAAGTAAACACAAGGAAAAGCTACAGAACCAGCACGCTGTGCAAGTAAATAAACCATGTTTTCACATAGCTTAATGTAGGTTCCTATATATGTTAGGAATAAAGACCCTAAACCACACGCACTATTTAGGGGAGTCTGCTTTGAGAAGCAGTGAATGAAACACAACTCAGGGCCATGGTGGATAGTTAGATGACCGTCACCACGGGTATAGGTGGAAGTATTACCTGATCAGGAGTTTCCATCCAACCCAGTAAAATGGCTGCAAATTAAAGCTAGGGATATTTTGATAGAATATGTTGTATATTTTGAGCATATTTATATGAATATTATTATAATGTATAAATAACTTGCATATTTAGAACAGCTAAAGTAATTAATCATTAGATTAACTTCTGAAGGGATGTCTTTTTCCCAATAAATGTCAAGCTTTTAGATATTGTTGGAAGTTCTTGGGGTTTTTTTTCTAATTCATGTGGAACACATTCAAGACAGTCCTATACATTCTTATTTAGAAATCCACCAAAGAAAAGGAGTGTAGCTCAGGCCTTTCTTCTACTCCTGATGAGACAGGTTATATTAAGAGCCCACGCTTTCCTGCCACGTCCTAAGGCAAGTTTATGAGCCATTGGAAACAGCACTTGGTGTGGAACACATGTATCTGACAAAAAAAAGTAAAGATACAACAAATATGGAACCTCATGATGACATCTTCAAGAAACCTCTTTAACTTTTCCAGCACCTCAGTTTTTTCACCTGTAACTGAATATTAATATTTGCCCATCTTATGACTGTGCACATTAATTAATGTTAAATTGTACTCTGTTCCTGAATTCTCTTTTGATGGTAAAACTCATCATTGATGATTTTGTGATGACAAAACTGTGCACATATTATCAATAAAATTAATCTTCTCATGCTTCAATTACTTATCACCTGTTGATCCTCTTGCGATGCAAATGACTGAAGCTGGATGGTCTGCACTGCCCAGATGCGCAGTAGCGCAGAACAGCCAGGCACACAAACAGCACCAAGCACCTACAAAGACACTACAAAAGAAATGAGTTGTCAGAATTTTTTATGCAAGCTTGCAAAGTTTTTACAAGTGTGGCCTGTTTTTTCAGACCAAAAAATCTTGTGTGCTCCCTGAGCCCTGACACAAATATTAGATATCAGTGAAGTTCTCTTAGGCTTTTGACCTTAATTTGAATAGCCACAATGCAAACTGGGATTATCCTCTTTAGTCTGAGGATCTTTAGTCTAGATAATCATTTACAGGGCAGTGTGGAAAGTGATGGTGATTTAAAAACAATTCCCTACACCAGTGATTCCCAAACTTCCTGGAGACACCAGCAAAGACTGGAAAACTTTGAAATTGATTTTGTGTTTGAAAGAAAGCCAGTTCAGAAAGCGCAGAAAACTCTGCAAGCTGTTTGTGTATCCTTTCTTGGACCCATGCTTTCCCACCTGAAGGTAGAGCTCGATGACTGCAGCTGATTGTACCTAGGGGTGAAGCCAGAGGTTCTTGGAAAGCTATGACCAGTTGCCATTCTCTTTCTCAAATCCAGTGACCACCTGTGGTCAGTGGTGTGGCTGTGTGTCCAACAGAAGGGGATAATGAGTATCAAACAAGGGAATGGGGGGATAAGGGGGAAATGAATATTTTTGTCATTAGGGTTATTCAAGGCTTTGGTAGAGCTGAAGTGTCCAAAAATATTGTTAGAAATGCTTTCTTGAAGTTTTAGCTATGTTGTCCCTTGCCATTACCCCATTCCCAGCCGGATGCCAGGATGGATCATTTATTCCATAAAGACTGTTGTAACCTTGGAGCTCTTTATAAACTCTGATTGTGTTCCTCTTGAGCCTTCTTTTTTTTTTTTTTTTTGGTAATAACAATTACATAAATTACAGAGATTAATTTGGTTTGTTAGGCAGATAACACTGGAGGTTTAAAGATTAAGCTGAGGCATCATCCAGATTTCCAACAGGCAGCTCATTCTGAGAGCTCACCAAGGGGTGATACCACCACATAAAATGCAGTCACTAAAAGCATGTAATTTTAGCTTCAATTTTAGCTTTATTTAATGGATGTTTCCTAATGTTATAGTGTATGTCCTTAATTTGCCTCGCTGTAATGTGAAGCTGATATCCTTGAATAAGGAATTCAGAGGCAAGCATTTTAATCTTTTTTTTTTTCTCAGTAGCATTCTTCTTTATTGCGGAGGCAATCAACATTAAAAGCAAGACTGTAAAACACACTGTTTTTTGGATATCAGTAGTGACGAGATATCAGTTGGGAATGCAGGTGTTCTTTAGTGAATGAACCGTAAAAAGATCTACATGCAAACCTTAATAACAATGTTAGAGACAGTGGGACGGGCAGCCAAGGATGTGACTCAAGAGTGGTTTACTATACAGCAAAACTATGGACGTTGATATGCCTTGAGTGTAAACAGAATCGAAGGATCAAAAGTGAAGTTTGGGGCAGGACTGGCAGAACAGTGGTCACCCAAGAGCTCTGAAAAGGCTGTAAGAGAAAGAGGGTGCCCCAAGCAATGCAATTCCCACCAGGAAGCCCTCCTGAAATGTGCAGCCCTTCTCAGTGAGCCATGCAACTGCTCCTACCAAAGTCTGAGGTGCCCAAACAGCTGTAAATGTAAAGCACAGGCATGTGCACAGTATTAGTGTCCATGATTTTCCTCCCTCAGCCAGGAGCCACCCAACAGGCCTCTCTAAGCCCCTGAAGGATGTTGGTAAGTGGATTTTCCAAAGGTGGGTGTAAAATGCTGCTGTAAAATCCAACCTGGCAGCTTGCAGTCACTCTGTGCAGCTGTCAATGGCAATGAATGGTGGAAGGGTGACAGTGCTGGAAATGACCGGCAGCAATATTTTCTACAGGCAGAAACAGACTTACAAATGAAAATGAAAGGCGGCACCTGGATTGACTGAAGCTCTCAAGCACAGCCAGCAGAGGCAGCCTGATACTGGGAACATACAAGCGTGAAGGCTTTTCCCCCAGCTACCCTGTCCTGGCTCCCAGTACTGAGAAAGTGACTTTCGTTCTGACAACCAGCTGGGGTAAGACTGGTTGCAGCATAAAGCTGGTGGAGGTCATATGAGGTAGCTCCTAACAGGGGAGATGCTTGGGATTTTCCAAAGGTGGGTGTAAAATGCTGCTGTAAAATCCAACCTGGCAGCTTGCAGTCACTCTGTGCAGCTGTCAATGGCAATGAATGGTGGAAGGGTGACAGTGCTGGAAATGACCGGCAGCAATATTTTCTACAGGCAGAAACAGACTTACAAATGAAAATGAAAGGCGGCACCTGGATTGACTGAAGCTCTCAAGCACAGCCAGCAGAGGCAGCCTGATACTGGGAACATACAAGCGTGAAGGCTTTTCCCCCAGCTACCCTGTCCTGGCTCCCAATACTGAGAAAGTGACTTTCGTTCTGACAACCAGCTGGGGTAAGACTGGTTGCAGCATAAAGCTGGTGGAGGTCATATGAGGTAGCTCCTAACAGGGGGCAGATGCTTGGGGGTGGGGGGAGATGCTTTACCACCCTCCTTTCCCTTTGTCTGACAGGGACTGTTTCAGGTACTGTGGTTTACAGAGCTGCCAAATGTCATGCAGGGAATCTGGCCGGTTTCTTCCAGCTCCCTGCAGCCCGGCCTGACGCCCCGTTCATCTGGCTGTACAGTACCACCGTGCTGTATTTGCTTTAGTCACCTGCCAGGGACCCTGTGTTGTTGGCTCTGCAGAGTCCTACAGCCATTCTACTTCCTCCTTCCCTGTCCCATCATCCCCTCCTCGTAGATCCATGACAGCAATGCACAGATAACAGCGGTCCTGAGATCGAAAGATGGGAACAGTCAGGAGATGAAGAGAGAGAGAGAGAGAGAGAGAGAAGGGCTCAAATGCAGGAGAAACCGGAGGAGCGCAGGAGTGGCCAATGCTCTCAGGGACCTCACAGAGTTGATGTATAGCAAGGGATGACAAATTCCAGCCCCTGAACTGGCAGATGGCGAATCAGTCACAGCTCTTGACGTCAGAGAAAGAAAGGTGCCTCTGATATAAAACTGGCCCCATACGGACTGAACTGTACTTTGGACATGCCAGGTTTGGCCAAGGAGTCTCTCTCTGTACTCAGCTGGAGCAGGCTCGGGGTGTGCGTGGTTCTCGGACCCTTTGACAAAAGCAAGAGAGCACTGTGAGGAACAGCCACATTTTAAAGAATAAAGGTCCAGACCAGAGTTGTGACTGCATGTGCAGTTTCTGCTCTGAGGGCAGATGATGGCAGAGATTACCAAGCCTCAACCTGCAGAAGTTATGTTGATCATCAGCTGCGGGCAAACCAGAAATTTCTCTCCCCCTTCAAACTAGATAAGGGTGAAGACTGTGAGATCCAGCATGGGCTGGCTTTTTTCTTCACCCTTTCTCTCAAGAATGTGATGTGTAACCAGATGAGGAAAAGTAGACCAGGCTGACCCTGTATATGACATCGATGTTGTATCCAGCTGACAGGTTTCACATGACTTTTGTGCATTACATTCTTGTGATGACAAGAACTGGACTAATTGTTTATTCTGTTTCCAGCAGCTCCCGTGTTACTACTTGGATGGACACACACATGTCAGGTTAACATGACTTAATTAATTTTTAATAATCAAAATTATAAAAGCAATTTTAAGGTAAAATCGGTGACGCTTCTTGGAAATGCCTGGACTGCTGAACAATGGGGTACAATGACACATACTTCAGAAGAGATTATTTTTTTCTCAGCCTGAATAAGTAGGATACAGTCTCATTTGCAGAAAATGATTGGTTTTGCACACCTTTGGTCTCTGTATCAGTCTTGCTTTATTCTGGAAAGCAGCTAATCACAAAACCCCAAAGTTAAAATAAACATAATTGCTGCTCCTGCTGTTCTTTTGCAAAAGTCAATAGATTTCCATCTGGGCAAAGGCTGAAATATTGACCTCAGCATTCAACACCCTCTTCCCCCAATCAAAACACGAAGAACCCCTGGAATAATTATCCTATTTCTATCATGAATGTGAAAGATAAAAAAGACTTCTTCCCCTATCCCAGTCTGTCCAATGCAATCTTCTGGTTCCCAGAGACACTGCCAGAGAGAGCCAGCAGCATGTAAGCAGCCAGGACCAACCCCTTCATTTGCAAGCAGCTATATGGGGCAACAGGGTAGTGGGGGAGGTGGCCTGCAACTGATATTTGCACCAGAATATTGCTGCCTTGATGGGTTAGAAGATGAGTCACGAGTGCTGTATCACAGCTGAAAGCACCAAGGCCAAGGACAATCAGGGGCAGGGTTGTCAGCCTCAGATGCACAGAAATCCAAGGAGGTCCTCCATGGCCATATTGGGGATGGGGGAGAACATGCTTCATTGCACACAAAGAGGCAGGGAGGAGGGGCAGGGATGCCACCCAGCTCTCTACACTTTGAGGGTAGACTGAAAAGAGAAGTGAATACAATATGGGACATTTAGGTGGGAACCAAATGACTTTGTCAAACGTCCTCATTACAGCAGTGTTAGCCAAACCCACATCAGGGATTGCTGGGCACAGCCTGGGCAGTAGCCTCACAGATGAGATGCCAGAAGAACAGGTATCCGGACAGGCACATGGGGAAACTTATTCCAGACATGTGTATCAATAAAAGAAAGAGTGGAGAAGTGCATTGCAGATCCTATAGCAGAGGCACTGCGATAGATTTTCCCTGGGAGCGGTTGCAGCAGGCTGGAGGCAGAGCAGAAAAATCAAAATCTTTTGCAGGAAAACGTCAGTTTTGAGAAATGATTTGACACAAGTTTTGAAGTAGAGCAACAATTCTACGTTGACTTAAGCTGGTTTAATTTCTATTTCTGTTTTCTCAAATTATTTCAGCTCTGATTTAATTTCTGCTTTCTTTCCTCATGTAATTGCTCTTCAGCTAGCCAGATGCATTTATGCTTGCATAGAAATAGTTTTGTTTCAGCGTGACTGGTCAATCTTTTTGGAGTTTGCCCTGTGTTTCCAGTCCAAGGAGCATGCAGTTTTCAGATTTGCTCATTTTACATAAGAGGCCACTGCGGTGGGGTAGCAGCTGTCACTTATACTAGACTCAGTCTTTGAAATCAATAATAGGCATCACTCTGGACCTGAGTGTGTGGCAAAAGGAGCTGGGTTTGCCAGTTTCTGTGGCTGACTCTCAGATGTTGGATGCCGATGTGAAACAGTGAATACTCATTTATTTTATAATATAAACTCCCCTCCTTCCCTGAAGGGATGTAGAATGAAATTCAAGTATTAGGAGTTATCTCATTTCCTAGGCAAAAATTTAATATGGCATTTATCTCACCTTACAATGAGTGCTGCTGAAGTGCTGTGTTAATTGGGAAGATCACAACATAAGGCTGCTCAAAAACAACATTCTTCTATGTAAATGTTTCAGGAAAGAAGAAGAAAACATAGCTGGAAGGTCTTGACCTTTCTTTTTTTGTGTTGGTTGCTGAGTGCATGTTACGAACCACCTTTGTGACAATCCACAGATGAGATGAGGTGGTGCAGCCCTTACCCTACAGATAAGTAATACACTTTTAACTGTTCAGGTGCCTAGCTCAGTGCCAAGATATTGCCACCATGTGGAAGAGCAACTGTGGATGCTCAGCATCCAGGGAGCGGAGGGGAATCACAGCGGAAAATGGCGGTCAGCACTGCTGGAATATTTTTCTGTGGCATAGTCAATGGCTAATAGTAAAAATGAGTAGACAATAACATTTCTAGTAAGCGTTAGGGACTGGCTCAAAGAGTATCAGTCACAGCTACTTCTAAAATATTTCTCTACTTCAGTTTAGAATATAGTTCAGTGAAGGATGCAGTTAGTCATAATGCAAAGCCAAAAAGAAAAGCCGCTTTTAACAACTTTAAAATATGTTTTTGAGAGGTGTTACTGAATGAAATACATATTCTTTCCTTTCTTCACTATGACACCTGTTTAGCTTAAAAAAAAAAAGAAAAAAAAAGAGAAGGAGAGACGAAAGATACACAAAAAGTAGCACATAGTTGACTCCCACAAGCCTGGGTTTAAGATGATGACAAGGAGCTTTCTGTTCCCCACCCCCATTTGGTCTGGGAAATGTTTCAGGGGAGAAGGTACAACAGTTGGAGTAAAATCATAGACTGCATTCTCAAGGGGAATGATGTAGGGCTGCAGTAACGCAGCTGTAGTTTTCTGTCATACGTGCTTGCATCCTAAACTATGCTAAGCTACCAGGCAATAGCAGCCAGTCTCAGACCTCCCACTTTTGGTCAAAATCATTCCTTTCAGTAACACTAAATAATGCTGACTAAATTAATGACTTTAATTCAACTATAGATTTGTTATACATATGCATATTATTTTATAATACTGTAAGTTATGTAATATGTATTACAATATCATACTGTACATTACATTATATATTTTCTGGCATATGATTGCACATTATGTGTTTATATGTGATATAACATATTACAACTTCATGTTGTAGGAAAATAAAATTACATGAAAAATAATAATTTATTTTTATGAATGACAATAATTTATCAGTGTTCCTGAATCAACATTCCCTTCTCCAACACATTTGAAATACACATTGTTTTATTCATGGCATAAACAGATACTGAAATGCCATTCTTTAGCCAGATGTATTTTTACAGGAAGGTGTGAGGAGTGCTCACGTTGCTGTTGGGAAAAGGCTGGGGAACGAGACACTGGAATAGCTGCCTGGCTTGGGTGAGTAAAAGGTATGGTTGCTCTGACTGCAAGGACTGCAAGGAGAAGGGGGTGGAAATAGCAGCAGCCAGAAAATCAAACCTTGGCCTCTTTCTTCATGCTAGATGTCTTAGTTAACACTTTGATCACATTTAACATCACCCCTACCAAACGTTTCCTCGCTGTTTGGATGACAGTAGGGTTGATGATAGCACTGTTGCCTACCTTGTATCTAACCATTGCCCACAAGCAACCTGTGTCACAGCACTGTTCACTTCTGCAGCAAGCGGTGCCCGCTGCCGCTCTGTGCTAGCGGACTGCTGACCTCTGCACGCCTGCCAGGTCCCACCTGTTGTCACAGGTACCAAGCTTCAGCCAGTCGGGAACACCAGCCGATGCACATGTGTCTGGTCCTCTCGTGGTGCGCGGCATGCACAGCCGTGGTTCTGCCTCGCCCTCACTGGCACAAACCTGCTTCTCCAAGATCCTCCTTCAGGAGGCTTCCTCGCCCTCAGCGAAGGACCTGTGCCCCTGTTGCAGCAAAGTTGAGCATACAGGTGGCTTCTCAAAAAACCACACCAGGCTTTTGGCTGGGTACGAGAGGGAGAGCGCACCGTGGGGGCTCTGGCGGGAGAGGGGCAGGCGGACATGCTGGCTGGTGTGCAGGAGATGCTCCTGCAGCCTGCCTGCCCGTCTCGGGCTGGGCACTTCCCTCTGCTGCCTGGCACAGCTCCAGCGGGCAGCCGTCGGGAGCCCACCTTCGACATGCTGCCTTCCATGAACGGGCACAGCATTCGCTCCTGGCCCTGCTCAACTGCAATCATACCGCCCAGCCCCTCCGACAATTAAAGAGGAAATTAGTCAAGTAGTCAAGTATTAGTCAAGCCACAGCCCCTCCGACAATTAAAGAGGAAATTAAACAGCTAGAGTATCTTGGCTTCAAATATCGTTGATCTGAAATGAAAATGAGTAGTTGAGGCATCGCCGGTGCCTTTCAGTAGTCGGTCATCCTCATTCCCTGCAGATAGCACGGCTTTTGTCCTTCTGATCAAGAACAGCTACAAATCACTGCTCATTTGATCACAGCTTGAATCCTTGTCATGAAAACAAAAATAATAAATTAAAACTCAGTCTGTTGCCTGCTGCTCTTTCATTTTAAATAATATTTTCATTTACTACCCACTTCTTTTAGCTCACCAGAAGGGCTACATACTCTGTTTTATTGCAATCTCAGAGCATTGCTTTCTGCTTACTATTCATATTTGAGCATGGAAGATGGAAAAAATCCTCCAACAATTTTTTTGACAGGACGTGGTTTGAGCTGATTTGCTTAGCACTTCCCTGGTGGGATGCCCCAGGTTATCTAAAGAGCTTTTAAACTGAAAAGGCTGTGTTTTAATGGAGATAGTACTCTTTAAAGTAGAAAAAAACTCAAAATGATTAGGTCAGGCCAGCGAGAAATAAAAAAGGATTTAATATTCTTACCCACTGCGGCCTTGGAGGGTGGGTGCATGCCCCAGGCTTGGTTCAGCCTATGCACGATAATTTCTGAGTTGCGTCAGACTCTCATTGTACCCTCTGCTGACCCCTTGTCCCCAAGGCAGGGCTGCCTGTCGGTCCCCTCAGCAGCCTCCCAGAGGCTGGAGGGCTCCTGGTTCAGTGTGGTGATGATCCTACCTGCTGTGCTCAGCTGCTGTCTCTTCTCCCCCCCAGCAGTACCAGTCACCCCATAGCACAGCACCGGGATGAGCTGAGACTCTTCCTCCTGTAACAGGCAAAGCAAGACCCAGCAAAGAAACTGCTTATTGTAGGCCTAAAGAAAAAAAAGACAATAGGGAACTTGTGTTAGTAACCAGCCTTTCTTCAGGGGTGCAGAAGTGAGGTTGGGGGTGGCATCAACATCCACTACTCAATCAACCTGCCTGGCATTCCCGAATTAGTAAAAAAATCTTGTTCCCAAAACCAGGTTTTCTGTAAGCCTTCAGCCATTTTTTCCTCTCCGTTTTGAGAACAGTGAGTGCAGAAAATGGAAAATACTTGCCAAAGCAAACTGAGTATATATTTGCCTTTCATAAAATGTGACATGGTTTGGATGTGAGTTGAAGCAGAGGTTCAAGTAAGTTTCTAATACCGGGGTCTGCCCAGGCCTGCCCGATACATCATACAGTGGGCTATTGAGTAAGGCTGCTTGGGACTTCTTAAAAGAAAACCTGAAACCTGGGCTGCGTTTAAGCAAAGATTACGCGATGACAACAGCCCTCCCTAGAAATATGGAGCCAGCTAGGGATAAATTGGAGTCAGGCAGAACTTACCAGCTTGAATTAAGTTTCATTTTAGGGTTTATTCAAAACAGGAGTCAGAGAATAGTTACTACGGCTGCTGAAAAGCTGGTTTTACTTTGGAAAAAACGTTAAAAGGACTTTTGAGTGAAATTTCAACTATTTCTTTGCCAGCACTCTGCTCCCCATGCTCCCACCCCAAAAAAGAAAACCTCTCAAGAACAGAAATATTTATATTGGAAACTTTTGTCTGACAAAAATGGCTACTATTTTGTGAAAATTGTGCATCTGGTGCTTTGTGTCCTCATTCTCCTCTGTTGATGTAGTTATACATATTTATACTACGTGTCCAGGGATATACCATTGCCTTCCCTCTCCCCAGCACATTACCGTGCAACTGCTGATGGAGACCTGAGACATTTGAACTTTAATTCCTGAGAGATATTTGGCAGCAGTTGTGAGAAGACATTTTTTAGTATTCACGTATTCACATTTTCTGGCAAAAGAAATATTTAATCTCTTGCTGAAAAGTGGGCTGTTATGACAGCAAAACCCAACTTTCTGCTAAAAAACAGTTGTGGAAGAAAACTTCAAATAAGCTGCAGGCCAGAGCTATGCAAAATAGGAGAAAGAAGAGTGTTAAGAACTGTGATCCAAAAGCATAGGATTTTCCACAGCCTGTGATAGAGTAAAATCACAGTAAAGCTTGGCATTTAAATCCATTCAGGATTTAAGTATCTTTGTTACAGTGCTAAAATCCACTCACTGTGGGCTGCTAGAGTAAATAGCAGTAGTTTTTGCCAAATGCCATGTTTTGGGCGCTTTTGTTTTAGTCTACTTTTAAGTGTATCTGTACCTAAAAATACTTGCATTTATTTTTGTACTCTGCTATTGAATATGAACAGGATTTCATTTTAAGCTCCAAAGACAGTTCCCCGTGTCAATAGATAAACTTCCAAAAAACCATATCTATTTCAAGCAGAATTCTTAGTGGGAAATGCTGCATGCTCAGTACTTTTTAAAACAAGATTTGTTCAGATATTTGAATATGGATTTAGGTGCCTAATACAAGCTTCCCATCCTTTAAAACCTGATGTTTGGTTTGTGAAAAAGAGTTTTGTACTTAGTTTGTTCTTTCTCTATAACATATTCATCCAAATCATTAAACTTCCTTGGTTTCTCCAAAATAATTTTTATTGATGCAAAACCTGTTTTGGAAAATATTTGCAACTAGTAACGCAGGCTAAATAATAATGACGACAACATCAACAGCAGGAACAAAGAGCCTTCTGGGTCTGGAATTTTACCTGTAAATTAGATGCAATCGGTCAGATTTCCTTGTGGATGCCCTACTAAAAGTATGGATGAAAAGCTTGTACAAGAATTACTGTCTCAGTGAAATGTGAATGGGTGTACATTGTGAAAGCTGAACTGCATACTTGGCTATCTCAGAGCAGGATATGAGCTTGGCTAGGCAGGTTCATTTCTCTCTTGGCGAGACCAGTGTACATTGCTCTTACTTAGTTTTGATGCTGTCTGTCAAAATAGGACTGGCTGAAATTGGCTAAAATATTAATCTTACATTCAAATAAAAGACAAGAGACTATTAAAACATTAGTTTCTGGAATTCCATTTAAAAAAATAATTACATATTCTCTTGCTTTTCCCCTTTCTGAACGTCGGTAACAATTTTGCCAGGAGTGTGTTGGTAGCAATAATAGCTTCTGCAAAATTCAGAAACACCAGATCATGTCCCACGCAGAAAATTTAAATTAAACATTTTGATGCAACATGAGCTTGTATGTCCTCATTTGCAACAAGTAACCTTTTTGGCCTAATGAATTGTGTGTTATTAAAGGGAGAAAGGATGAAAACAAGGTAGGTGAATGGGAATGCACAGCACCTGCTTCCTGAAGGGTGCTTTTCTCAGCGTAGCACCTTGCAGACCGGCCGGCTGCTTTCCTGCCGCACTGTGGGGAGGGGAGCATCACTCACAGGCTTGGAACTCCACGTCCCGGAACTGCGGGGCAGCAGGCTGGGCTTAAGCTGCAGCTGCCTGCGTTGTGGGATCTGGTCCCCAGTCCCAGCTAACAGCTCCTCATTCCCTCCCATTGCGTTGCTCTCCTAGCTGTTTTGGCTGGCCACCATCAGCCGTTTCTGTCGCTGAAGGTCTGCAGCAAGTGTAGAGACGATGTTCAAGACTGACATCGCCCTTTTACATGCAGAAGACTTTTAAACAGATCCCTTTGCTTCACACCTTTCAAGAGAGTCCCTGACAGATTCTCCTTTCCTTATTCCTTGTTCCTACAAGAACCCGTGTGGGAAGCTGCTGGCGGGTGTCAGTGTGACTGCTCTTCCCGCCACACCTGTGCACAGCTGGCAGGGCCAGGCTTCGGTATGCTGTTGCAAATGACAAGCAATTCCCTCTTTACGACAGGCCTCCTGTTTCGAAAGAAATGGCTCCCTAGCATAATAAAAGAATGTAAGAAAAACATGTATCAGGCCCAGCCATTAGTCCCTTTCCATTCTTCTCTTTTGTTTCCCATCACATGTCAACAAAGCGATCCATTCTTTTTTCGGTTTCCTTGTCTGAGAAATCTTTGGGTAGAAGAAGAAAAGATCTTTCAAGTCTCCATTACCCTGTCTACGATTAACATCTTACGCTTAAATAATAGATCAATTCTGCCAGCTATTACAGAAGTCAAAAGACACAGCACTTTTTACTTTCAATCACAGAATTAATACTGGGCAAAGGCACAAATGGAGAATGGCTAACCTTTGATTCTGCAGATAACGAGGGGAGGGTAGTTCTCCTCGGAGGGGTAATGCAGATAATGAAGAAAGGTAGTTCTTCTCAAGGGGAAAATGTTTCCACCCAAAAATTATTTGAAGGCCCCATTAATTTTGCCTTTTTGGTTTTTTTCCAGTAGTTTACAAGTATCTGGGATTACTCATCATGCACTGGACAACAAAATTGATTTGGTTATTGTAGGAAATGAAGTAAGAACAAAAGGGAAGCATCAGCTTTTGATCTCTTGTACTTAAAAAAAAAAAAGTCATCTTTCCCTAAGCAACATGAAGAATTTCTACAGCTCCTGTGAACCCTGGCACACCTGATGGGAATCTGTCCATACATTGTTCTTGATAACGTGCAGCACTTATAAAGCAACGTGGCAGAACATATAGTGTAAATTTTTGCCTCTTGAAGGCAGCTGGACAAGACATTTGGTCCGACTGTGAAGATTTATTCCTTTTTCTACTCCCTTGGACAGAAAAAAATTGTTGACAGCTACCGAGGGGTGCATTGGTAGGGGTGGGCTGTGGAAGGAAAGAAAATGAAAAGACTGAGTGCAAATACTTTAGTAAAGAAATACATTCAGCCTTTTTGACTGAATAAGCCCTGTTTCTGGAAGTTACGAAGAGTCTGAATAGGAAAACAACAAGTTGCTTTAAGACTGAAGGAAGTCCAAAGGGGCTTTTTAACCTAATTGAAGCAGTTTTCAACATCTCTGAGAGGATAAATAATGAAAAAAATCAGTGAACAGCACAGAGGGTGAAGCAGCTTTGAGCAGCATGACATTGACAGTGTGCCTTGATAAAAGTAAAAATGTGTTTTCTTTTTCTTTGGCAAAGCTAGGCACTGCATCTCCACATAGCCGCTTTAATATTTGAACTGTCTGAGAGTTCACTTGCTGAATATGCCCCTGTGTATGAAGAACTGCAGCTGAGCAATTTAAGGAAGTTTTTCTTTACCAGCCATATTTGTAGGCAGGTGGTAGTGATTGGCCTGGAAAGTATATGCTCCTTATTTCTCAGTATTTCAATCTGAATAAAAACAAATCTGTTTTCTTTCCTTTGTGCTGGCCTACCTCTAGCCTTTTCACACCCACATAAGACAGCAGAAGGAACAAAATCCTTAAACTGAAGTTTGATAGAATATCATCATAATTGGATAAGATAGCTATAACCAGAATCAGCATGCTCTATAAAAAACTTCAAGAAAAAAAAAAAGGTAACAATTTAATACAAGCAAATCCTTGCATTTCTGGAAAGACAAACACATTCTAAAACAAAGAAAGCATGGTAACATCCATTTTACTCATGCTAGCACAGTTTTCTTGTGTCTAACAGGGCAAGATATACATACAGAAATACACAAAGAAAATTTGGAAATTGACCTATAAAAATTTTTTTTCTCTGCTATTTTTCAGGCTTATCTTGATAAAGCTAGAAAGCATAAAAGCAATGAAATGCTAATGGAAGTTTAGGGTTGACTGTTATCTTAATGATGTAAAGGGTTTAGGCAAGTAATCAAGAACATGCTACTATTTCTTTTCTCTTTCTCTTTGTTTCTCTCTCTTCCTCCTTCTTTCTCCCACCTCCAATAATCTACTTTTGTGCTGCCTTGATTCCATCCCAAATTCCTTGTTTGTATGTCTGGCTGTTTTTCTCTTCCCATAATTCCTCCTCCCACTTACTTACCGAGAAATGATCTATTCTTTTCAACCAGTTTCCTCCTGTGGCTGGATTAATACTAAAATGAAAGCCTAACATGAAAAAAAAAAGGATGGCACGGTACCCTAGAAGGGTCTGTTAACGACTAAAGCTAAGTTTGAAAGAGTTTAGTTGCACTTGTTCTTGTAGCATATACCTTTGAACCAGCTTAGCTGCTCAAGATTATCTCTAACCTTGTCACTTTAATCCTTCTTGTGATTTTTTTTTCCCCTCAAAACCTTTCAGTGCCTTTTGTATGTTATTATACACTGCTTTTTTTCCTTTGGAATGCTTTTAATTAACTGGGTCATCATAGGATTTCCTCCTTGAAGCTGATGCCGGGAGGCATGAGTGGGCAGTGCTGGGAGGATGACACACATGGGCATGTACCAGTAAGAAATGGTATAAGCAGATTATTGTTTTATTTTGTCATCAGGCTTCTGACCAATATACAGTGCTACACCAAATTCAGAGAGACCTACGTGAAAGAACCGTGTATATGATGAGAGAACATAAGGTTTTTACTAGCATCATCCTAGTCAAAACAGCAAAATATCATCACTAAAAACCTGTGAGTGAGATCTGTGGATCATCTTAACTGAACTTCAGTGAAATCTCTGTAATTGAATTGCATCATTGTGTGCTTTGTTCATGACATCTGTATTCCCAGAAAGACTACTTAAGAGTTATTTTAGGAATTACTTTAAGGGGTGATGAGGCTTATTGCCCCTGCTTAGAAATTTAGTATAGATACATATATACATATAAATATAAAAGAAGTATTTATTCCTTTGCAAATCCTCACTTAGAAGATGCCTTTGAATTTCCTTCTTTTTTTTTCCAGAAACTGAAAGAATTTTTGAATCAACATGCGAGTGAATATTTTTCTTTAAAGAAATCCTGATGATTCTAGCTGTGTATCATGCTCACTTTAAAGTTTTATCTTTCTATTTTTAATGAATTTAGTTCATTTGTATGTTCTGGAGTCAGGGTCAAACAATTGCATATGTTGGAACAACACTCACTGTTTCATTTTTCCAGTACAGGAGCTAATATCACTGAGCAACTATGTATTTTTATTTGCAACAAAGTCAACTGAATTCTTGCATGCTTTCAGACAACCTGGACTAATACCATCAATGCTTACTGGTTTTCTGATGTTCATCAGTTTGCTAACACATTCCATCAGTATGCAAGGGGTAAACTGAAATGAAAGAAGTTACTCACAGGGTAATGCCCTCTGTGAGTAGCATCCTGTAACTTTTCAGTAAGAGTAGCAGAATATACCCCTAAACTTTTCTGCAATATTTTACTTTCCTTATTTTTTGCAGCCTGTTGTCTTGATAGATTTGTCATATTTCATCCTCATTTTCTTACCTGGATCTCCATGTTCCAAGGCTCTGCTTACAGTTTCTATAACAATATGTACTTTATTATGGTTTCTTCTTCCTTGATTTTCTATTTCCTTTCATACTTTGCATATGCAGCTGTGCTGTGACTTCATGGTGAATAAAATAATTTTAGTTTCATAGAATCATAGAATCATTGAGGTTGGAAAAGACCTCTAAGATCATCGAGTCCAACCGTCAACCCAACACCACCACCCACTGAACCATGTCCCTAAGCGCCTCATCTACTCGTCTTTTAAATGTTTAAAAAAGTTTAGTTTGGTATAGCTTCTTTTAGTTCAAAGACCTTTTGCCATTCTTTTTTTCTTAATAAGTTTTAAGCATATAGATGATAACATTTAAAAAAATCTTGAAATTGAGGTGAAACAATGAGATAGCCAATGTTTTAACAATATGTGAACATGGAAATTTATTAATAGTAAGAAAGTGCTCAGAATAAAGGGCCCCGGAAGTTTTGGTGCTTTTTTTTTTTTTTAAATGGAAATATTCTGTCATATCCCCTTAAAAAAATAACATTTATTTTGAACTTACAAGTAACTTCCTGAGAATGCAAATAAGCTAATTGTTCAATTAAAAGTAATTTAAAACATCTATAAAAATTTATTATCTATATCAGTATTGCCCTGAATGATCTTAATAGAATAACAAAGACATTTAAATTAATCAGTATCATGAATATGTGCTAAAAGATTGTAACTAACATAAATTTAAGTAATGATACCTAGGTGCTACAACGGTAAACAGGCAATAGGTGTTTAACTTTTCTCATTTGTGGGCTCCTTAAAAATTTTCCACAATATTTTGGTGAAACATTTAGGTTTAGCTGTGACATGACATATTTGAGGCTACTAGCAACAGGCTGGGGGGGGCTTGTGCTGAGAAGGACGTTTAGTTATCGTTTGCAGAGTCCTTATAAGAAAGGCCACCAACTCCAGTGGTCCACAGACCACAATTTAAAGCCCACGGATACTGGGCTATAGGCAGGGCCAGAGCAAAAGTCAGATATATTTTAAATAGGACTTTTGTGCCATCATCATTAAGGCAGTCAGTTACCTCTGCAGCTATTTTGCGATGAAGCTCTCTCTACTACAATACTGTAGTCATATGATAAAGGTTGGCCACACGCACCAGACGTTCTGGGAAATTACTTGCTCCAGCAATCCCAACTATTTAAAGACTGCATTTAACTGTTTGCCACTCCTTTCACAGCTCTCCAAGCCAGGAATTTAAACGCAAGTGCAGGGCTGAGCTTGGCCGCCTGCTTTGCGCTGCCCTGCCAAGGTGAATTTGCAGATGACTTCTTGTGTGCCTACCCCCGTCCCAGCGAGACGAAGCCAGCATGCTGATACCATCCCATATGGAGGAGGCGTGTGTGGAAGAAAAGGAGAGCGAGAAGTGGAAGCAGCTGCTTCGGGGCACGGGAAGGCCTCTCCCAGGACTCGGTCATCTGCTCCCTCCTGGTTCTGCCAGTCATCACATTCTTGAAGGCTCTGCAGTGCTTTGCTGCTGTGGAAAATCTATCCTTGGGTGTTTGAACGGCCAAAGTGATTTAAACTAAATGTGGTTTCCTTATCATCGTTCCTCTATTGTCAACCTCAGAAATATAATGCGGTAACATTTGGATTTCTTTTTTAGTATTAAGGAATAGCGTATTTTAAATTTTTCCTCTCATGAAGAAATACTACAAAAAAGCAGCTAGAGAAAATGAAGCAAGTATTATGCAGGCATCTGTAAGTATATAGATGTTAGAATTTTCCTAAAATCAGCATTGTAAATCCAGGGAAATCTGAATTTAGGTTTTACTGAAAGCAAATCTGCTTATGTTAAGATGAATAGCCCACGCACAACCTTTATTCTGGCTTATACTACCATCACGAGTCTGGGGGGAGGAAGAATGCAAATGTCAATCTCGAGACTTTAAAAGTCTAATTTAAGACCATGAGCAATGCCTTAATCACAGTTATACATGGATCATAATCTATGAAATTATTATGGGGTGAGTGCATCACTGCTCAAAACTGCAGTCAAAGAGTGATTATGGGATTCTGTAAAACTAGAGGGCATACCAAGGAGGGGCCCATGAGGGTCTCTTCTGGACTCAGTAATACGCAATACTAGCACTAACAGTTAGGATGATGGACAATAATTTTCTTCCCGAATCCACAGATGACACCGAAGGGGAAAGGAACTGCAAATACTTTAGAAAGGGGGTCAAATTTGAAGTGATCTTGATAACTTGGAGAAATAGCCCCAAAACACTGAGATGATATTCAGTGAAGCTGAGTACAAAGTACTGCATTTAAGAAGAATGACAGAAGTAAAACATGAGGAAAAACTGGTTAGGCTGCAGGCAGTGTGGAAAGGATGAGTGTTTGTCGTGGACTAGAGACTAAACACGCGTTGAATAACACAACACATATGCAAAAATCGGAAAGTCATTTGATATTCTCAGCTTTAGTGATTTCTCAGCTGGGGTACTGATGTCCGCTGCTAAAAGAAAAGCCAGACAAACTGACAAAGAATAAGATGTTTAAAAAAAGACAAAGAACAAAATCTTTTTTAAAAAAGTTGAGAAATTATCTGGTTTTTAACTGTTTTAAAGCATTAAGAAAAAAGCATGACCTATATGGAAACTTGAAGGAATCATTTTTATTAAGCATTAAAAAAGGAAAAAAAAATGATGACTGGGAGCATGTTTCACAATATTCAAATAAATAAAAGACTCCTATGAAGAGGGTAGGCTCAGCTGTACTGTATGTCCATGCAGAGTAAGACAAAAGGTAGTAGGGCTTAACCAACCCTGGGAAAACTAAAGACTGGCTAGCAGAAAAGGCTTTTTGGCTATCTCACTGGTTAGCAAGAAACACTGAGAGATCTGTCTTTGAGGGGCATAAAAGAAAACTGGAAATATATCTGGGAAGGACCTGCAAAATATCCTTGAACCTGTCTCAGAGCATGAAAATGGACTGAATGATATCTCGATATCCCAGATTTCTATAACTGCTCACATAGCATCTCCTAAAGGCGATATCTAGACATTTCTTTGCCATGTGACTCTCCACATTATAAGAGAGTCATTTTCCACATAGCTGTGTGGAAACGTAGTGGATGTCTGGCAAAAGAAATGAAAAAAACCATAAAATCATTGTATGCTTTTGATATAACCAGAGGTCAAAAGCACTAAGTATTAGAGCAGTAATAAATTTTTCAGGGTGCCAAAACTGGAATTCTCATCTCCTGTGTTATTTAGATTTCTTTCAGATCACTGGAGGAAAAGGTAAGTTCAGGATTTTTTTTCCTAATGACTCCAGAAAGATTTCAACCCAAGGGTCTCTAAGTCTGAGTGTACCTCAGAGGAATCACAGGATCTGCATATCTATATCACATTTGTAGATTGATACCATACCATCAAACTGTTGGCAGGCTAGCTCCCCTTCTGGTACCTATAAATCTTGCTTTTTGGTATGCGAGGATTAGGCCCAGGGGTTAATTTGTCTTCCTGACAGTTTATCTGAGGTTGTGATAGAGGAGATGTATGGAGGCAGACACCACCTGGCCAAATCAAAGGGTGAATGTAGGTCCCAGCTTCATTCCCTGGTGTGCCCTAGCACTCACCTGTAGCAATGCTTTGGCAGAGATTTGCATTCAAAGAATGTGGTCTTCAGGGAAATTTGTGCTTGCACATGGCTACAAGCTCTTGCTATGATTGCTGGACTGATTAATCCTAAATGCAGTTCCCCAAAGCTATGTGGCCCAACTATATCTCAAGGAGACTGGTCACTAAGTGTTTCTGTGTAAGACGTCAAAACCAACACTTTTTCTTCCAGAGATCAGTATAAATGCAGCCGATCACAGAGCACTGGTGGTTCATGTCTGTGGTAATCAATACTACAGGTAATTTCTCTCTACTATGAAAGTTTGAATGACTTGAGCATAAGCAAATTAAAAAGTACTTTCTGAGCAATTTGATGATGAAAGAAAATCCATTATGGAAGAAGTTTGCCCATGCGCTAGTGTGTATCACCAGCTGTTTCCTTTCATTTGTATTCAAACGGCATGCAGCTCTGCTATTTAGATTGCTCAGGGTATTGGCTAAATGGATGGAGTGGGACATGTTATTTGCATATTGATTTGTTTTGTATGGAAATTATTTTGATGAGTTTTTACCGTATTAGATTGTGCATTATTATAGTGTATATATGGATACAACTATCTCAGACTGGGGAGTAATTTTGAAAAATGGAAATGCAAACACAAACAAATAAATTCTATTTAATTAATATGCAGTGCATATTTAATTAATAAACTCTCATGAAATTAGGGATTGGAAGTGGGAAAGAAACAAGATTTAAGAACTTGTAGGTATCAGGTGTGAGCAGGTATACTAGGTGTGGAGTCATCAGCTACCCCCAGCTCAACACAGAGATGCTAGCTGAGGTCTTTCGGGCATGCTAGCAAAGGGCTTTGTAGGCTGGGTGCTCAACTCTCATGCAGCATACTTCTGTATTCTTGTTCATGACAATTTTAAACGTTTACTTAAAGAAGCAAACATGACATAAGGTCTTACACAGGTGACTCCAGAAGTCTGTGAAGGGCAGCATATTGATTGTAATAACAGGGGACCAGATTTGATTAACAAGCTGTTCTCTTGATTTCTTGTAAGTGATCATGATTTCTTGTAACTGAATAAACAACTATTCAGCAGCAGCTTAATCTTGCAAGTAATTACCTTATGTATTTACATATATCACACTTTTGGCATTCCAGAGACAAATGCATTAGTGACTGGAGTATGCCCTGTTTAGCTATGTATGTCTTTCCACATAAAACCAATGGGCGCTTGCTTCACTGAACATTGACTCAAACATCAGTGAGGATTTAAAGACCACATCCACAGCTATTTGTGTCCTTAGACGCAGTTGTCAGGGGGACCATCTAATGGTGTCATGTCCAAGGCACAACAATTCTGGCTAATTAGCTATTAGCCTGGCAGAAGTCTCTTCTCAATGAAGTTTCGGTACAGCTTGTCTTACTTTCAAGAAGCAAGTCTGATACAATTTCACCAGCAGTGCCCATTTTCTTGCTTGCAGTGCATTGTAACAGCCTAATTTGTTACCTTACAATGCTCCTGTCAGACATCAAAGGGTAGCTGACCAATTGCATTTAACTGTTTTATGGAGGTTCATCTCAGAAAAACATCACAAGATGGAAACCCCAGTCAAACATTGTAGAAAAAGAATGTTTATTTATATTAAATAGCTCCTTCCATTCTCTAGAGTTCATAATTACTTTGTTGTTAATGTGAAGCCTCAACCTTTGTTAGTAGAACCTCTGCATTTCTATTGTTCTATTTTTTTAACAAGTTAACTAATCATGAGACTTCAAAAATATTTTTTTTCTATAACTTGCAGAGTAACTCTGAAGACCAACAAACTGCAAAGCTCAGAAATCTGCCAGATGGCCCAAGCAGAGAGAGTGCATTGCTCCTGCACTTTTAGTAATTAGCATTGAAATAGTGGGATTTGGAATGGATCTGAAAATGGCCTCTTGGGTTCCAAATCTTACAAAGAACAAAATAGATGCATTATTAATAAATCATTATTGTAAGCATTGTACTCCACAGCAACATACACTTTTACCCTTGAGGACTTTTTGAGATACCTCAGCAGTTATCCAAAGCTTAGGCACTAACTATACTGTGAAGATTTCCCTTTCTCTAAGAGAAGTGGTAGTCCTCTTAATGACCCAACTGCTCCTCTGTTACACCCCACAGTCCCCATGAATTCAATGGAAATGGAATTTAATTACTTTGGCTCAATTTTTTATTTTTTTATTTATTTTATTTTATTCAGTTACTCATATATTTTTCTACAGGGCTATGTTTCTCACTCTTGCAACCAGAAAGCCAGTTCTGAGCGTGGGAAACAAAGATGAGAACATGACTATAGACAGCTGCCAGAATTTCAGCTTGCTTTGAATAGGATGAACGGAATGAACGGCTGATGGTCTCTTCTAGTTGTGGATAGTACCATTGATGCTATTAGTGAGATCTACAGAAAAGACAATGAAATAAGGAAAGGGAATGAGCTAGACATGAGTCTAACTCCACCCTTTCTGCCACAACGTTCATCAGCTGAAGGGCAATAAAGCTTGAAATCACATTTTACAAACTGGCCTGGTCAAAATCCCAGGACCCATGCTTGTAACCTGTTAGAAATCCATCTCAGAACCTCATAGTCTACCCCTCCAGATGTTTTTGGGAGCATGCTTATGTCTTCTGGGAGGCAGGTACTCACTGCTGGTGACAGGAGGAATGAGGAGGGAGGAAACACGGGATGAGCAGTAGGTTTCAGTGTTTGCATTCTTTACACATGAATGCACATGTAGGGGCTGTTTTGGTAAGTGTTCAGAAATGGCATACACACGTTTGGTGCCTACTCTACCAGTCTTTGAAGTCAATGGGAGCTTTGTCCAGTGATTTCAAAGGGCTTTAAATTACAGCTTTAAATTAGTCCAGTAATGGAAGTTAGCCGCATCTTTAAAAGTGCAGGGATTTCTGCCAGTCCTTCATCACATGAGTTCTGGAGATATGGTCTAGTTATTGATGGTTGTCACCTGCTTTTCAAACAGTGGTTGGGAATTTATATAATATTGCCTCAGAATAATGAGGAGAAACTTATAGTGGCCCAAAGAAATAGAAATGGCTAATGTAAAGAACTAGTTTTTGCTCTTTTTACCTCAAAGGGGTATCTCAGAATGTATTTTTGGTTTCAAATTAAAGTAGCCTGTACTGGAAAGCCACCTGAGATGGTAGCCTGAAGCTATCAGAAAAAGACTGAAATTTAATTACAGATTTTGGCTCTGCCATGATGTAATTTCAAGGACGTGATCAAAAACTACTGAAATGAAAAATTGCCAAAAGCTCTTAATGAATCAATGAATGAACAGTCTAACTCTTCAATTCAGTGTTTCTAAATAACTGGACAATAATAGTGATCAATAATACAGATAATTCTGTGTGCAAGAAAATCTTGCTTTTGAAACTTATGCTTGAATGTGCAAAACAAATTCGAACTAATGACTAGTCTGAAGTACATGACCTAGGAAACCCAGCATGATTTATCAATTCTTATCTGCATGCAGTCTCAATGTAAGCTTAATCATTTAGAAAACAATTGAACCAGGCTCACCCCAAACTTCACCTACCACGGCTACACCAGTACACTGAAGCCTGCACTGGAGGCAAACTACCATGGATTTCCTCAAAACCAGCCTCCTCTTTTAATACAAAAATCAAAAGAAACTAACCATGGCAGTTTTTCTAAGCTAACATCAGCTGAGGGGTATGTGTGTGTGCCCCTGTTTCCTCAGGTCATTTTTGTTTTCTGGCTCTTACAGGGCGGTTTAATTGATCATTGTGTCTGACTCGTAACAGTCCATTCTTATCAATATAAATATTTAGCCACATGTTCGAATCTCTCCTCTAGGTCATATAATATATAGGAGCTTGAAGACATTATTGATACTTGAGTAAGAGAAATAGTCCTCAGTCTTTTGCTTTCAAAAAGAAACCTCTAAGGCAGTTGGAAAGCTGCATATTCCAGGTCTAAGGGCTCAAAATGTCAGTAAATAGGGATAGTGCATTGTCCTGGTTTCATCTGGGATAGGGTTAATTTCCTTCCTAGTAGCTGGTACAGTGCTGGGTTTTGGATTTAGGATGAGAATAATGTTGGTAACACACCGATGTTTTAGTTGCTGCTAAGCAGTGCTTACACTAGTCAAGGACTTTTCAGCTCCCCATGCTCTGCCGACTGAGAAGGCTGGAGGTGCACAAGAAGCTGGGAGGGGGCACGGCCAGGACAGCTGACCCAAACTGGCCAAAGGGACATTCCATACCATGTGACGTCATGCTCAGTACATAAACTGGAGGAAAGCTGGCCAGGGGGGCCGCTGCTCGGGGACTGGCTGGGCATCGGTTGGTGGGTGGTGAGCAATTGCATTGTGCATCACTTGCTTTGTATATTATTCTTCTTCTTATTACTATTATTATTAGGATTTTATTCTATTTCAATTATTAAACTGTTTTTATCTCAACCCATGAGTTTTCTCACTTTTACTCTTCTGATTCTCTCCCCCATCCCACCGGGGTGGGGGGAGTGAGCGAGCGGCTGGGTGGTGCTCAGTTGCCGACTGAGGTTAAACCACAACATACATTTAACTTTTTGCTGATTTGAGCACTATGCAGTTTTGCTTTCATGTGGCTCAGGTCACAGAGGAGCTATGACTTCTGACACTCTCCTTGGGAGCCACCAGGGCACTCAGTGCACAGTGCACTCAACTTGCTCTGTGCAAAGCAGCTTGGGACTGAAAGTAGCACAGTAGCATTTGTCGTCGTGCCCAGTTAAAGTCCTAGACCATCCTACTTTCTAAATGCGTGCCCTATTTATCAGGTTGCAGGGGTGGTGGTGGTAAGTGCTGTTATTAGGTCTCTTTCAAACTGTGCTTTGAAGGAGAGGAGCAAGCCAGATAGGCTTTTTGAAACAAATATTTATCCAAATAAGGATTCAGCCCTGAGCAGAGGGAACACGTAAATTTTAAAAAGGTATCTAATTCTGTACTGTGGTTCCTTCAACAGTGGCCACGTGGCTAAATCCTTTAGTACTGCTTGCTGTTTAATCTGCGAGATGCACAGAATCCCCCCTCCTTTTGCTGGTGGTGGCATTTGCCCCCATGGGTAAGAACAATACCATTGATGAAGGCAGAAGGGCTTCCTCCTTCTCTTCCTTTTCCCCCACTCCTGTCTCCAATGAACTCTTGCAGGATTTGGGGTACTTTTTTCAGTGTTGAATCTGTAGGGTCTTCTTTCATTGAAACCTTTAAGAGAAAGAGAAAGATGTAGTTAGCACATTCTAATTCATGCTCCTTTGTGGTAATGTGATAATTAACTACCATCTCAATACATTTCAGTCACTAAAAACCAGTGGCTGCAAAGAGCTAATTTGGCCTTTCTTGCTAGAAATTGCTGTGAGCATTTTTTATTTTTTTTTACATGATCATACTTGTTGCTTTATTGCTAAGTAATATATCTCTACTGAGCTGTATGTATGGATGCATGTGCATATTTTAACTTCTTATTAATACCAGAACAGCAGGTCACGGAGTTCGTACAGTCTGATGAGAGTCCCAGATCAAGCCTCTACTTGCCTCCCCTCAGGAGTTATACGCTAGGAGTTGTGAGAAGCAGCAGAAAGCGCAAGGCCATTAATCACAGGGAGCAGGCAGACTGGCAGATATGCAGTGTCTTCATTCTCACACCTGTACCCTGCAGTCAACCAAAATCGTTTGGCTGAATTAAGTAGTGATATCAATACATCTGTCTTCTCCATTTTGGCATGGTTTCAGTAGGCTCCATTTCAGTGTGTAGATTTCTGTTGGGAGTTACTGTGGAAAAACAAAGACAAAGAAGTACTGAAATTAAAGCCAAAGCAAGAGCCAAAAGTATTTTAGGTCCCTGCAAGGCTGAATTTCATCCTCCTGACAAAAGGCCACCATGCTTAGAGTCCCATGGGTGTTTTGTCCTTTACTCCATATTTTCCCACTCTGATATGACTGGGAACATAGAATTAATCTTCAGAAAAACTGGGCTTTTTAAAATCAGGTGCAAATACACTCACGATCTTGGCTAGAGACAAGGACAAGAAATCTATTAGTTTCTCACTCTGAGTTTGGATACTGCCAGCACAGTAAAATCAAGCTCTTCCAACCCAGAAAATTGTTTCTCAATATGCGTGATAGAGACAATGTCAAATTGGCCGAAATAACCTGATAAAACTCAACAAAGGGCCAGATTCTTACACTGTCACTGTGGAAAACAGAGCTTTAAGCAGGAATAGTTCCACAGAGGACTTCAGGTATGAGGATACATGAACTACTGGGCACCTGAAGGATACCCAAACTTGATCTGAGAGTAACAACATTTCTCCTTCATAAATTTTCTCATAAAATGAAAAATATTTTACCATGCTTTGTGACTTTTCCCAAATACTCTGTTTTATTTATCTATTCATGTTTTCAAATTGTTTGTTAGACAGCCTTCACATGCATATTTGAGTTATGTTTGCATGCTCTCAGTCACGGAAGGTTTTGTTAAGGAAATGGAAGTTTTTGTTTAAATTTTGGAGCTTGCTACTTGGAATTTGTGACTGAGCACCTTCACTTGAATTCATCCCATCTAATGTCAGACAATTGTCTAAGACGCAGGCTTCTTCAGAGCACAGCTCAGCCCACCTGAGGTCTGCAGCTTTCACTGGCTACACACAGCTCATCCAGGGAAGTCTCCAAGCGTACAAATTAGACAGGTATGAAAAATCTGGAACTTGGTTATATTTTGGTTCTCTGGATGGTGTTATCATTATCAAAGATTTTCACTGAAGTGCATTCTGTTTGTCTGAAGAAATACTGTGTTTATTGGTTCTATTAAATGCACCTATTTTCTAGAGGCCCAAAACAAAATTTTGTCTTAGTAGCTGACTTTTTTTTAAAATTGCAAAAGAGCATGGCAGTACATGACAGTGTAAGTACGTGAAAGACCTGACAAAAAAACCCAGAATACTAATCGTTGAGAAATTAAATTGTTCTGACATTTCTTCTTAAAGCACTAATGGGATTAGTAATGCAGAATATATATTTTTCCATAGCTAATAAAACAAAGCAATTAGGTAAAATAGAATCATCAAAGGTTGGGTATTAGGGGACTTTTTTATTACAATGAATGAAGAGTGAAGTGCTCACGTCTCTCTAGCAGTAATGGCAGATACTATGTCTATTATTTCTCTTGCACATTGTCCCAGAATAATGCATCCCAGGTGTTTTGTTCTGCCTGATTTTCATTTAAGTGGTTCCTGAAAATTATGATATAGTTTCAAAATGACCTTAGGAAATCCCTTGGGAATAACTATTTTAGCACTGTGCAAAAAAGACACCCTCTAATATCCTATGTTTCATGTTTGAATAGAAGAATGCATCCTCACCAATTTATGTAATCTGTATAAAATCAGAGAAATCAGTGACTTAAGTGAAAAATTTTGGCCTAAATAATTGTAATAGAAATTTAAGTTTTTACAGAACCAGAATGGTCATATGTTAGTCTCATAAATCTTCTTTGAATAATTTTCTGACATTTAGTTCACATGGCTACAGGGATCTTAGGACAGAAGAGTACCTGCTAGGATAATTGTTCCATCTATGTGGCCTTGTAAAATTATTTCCACAGTGGAAATATCAATATCTTATTCTACCGTATCTATCAAAGAGCCATCACTTTGACATCAACAGATGACTTTAAATTTAGACATGTTAGATAGTGACACTGACCCCAGTTTATTCTGCATGTAAGTAGGTCTCACCTTGCATAGGCAGTCTAAAAAGCTACTTTATTTAGCGTTTGTTATACTCTTCATTAGTTATCCTAAATGATTGTTCTTTATGTTGTTATTTTTAGAGAATGAAATACTCTCTCTCTAATTGCTGTGCAGACTGTCCTACCCTTAATCTTTTCATAAATCAGACCCTCAAAGCTTGCTAACCCCTTTAATTTTTCTTTTCCATGCTCCCAACACTGATAGAAATGAGACACTCTGAACTGTGCACATCATCCCGGTGCAGGAGCATGTTAAGTCTTGGTTCTGCAGCTCTGCTTACACTGGCTCAAACCAGCCTGTACATAGCTGGCCAAGTTTATGAGGCCTCACGTTAACCTTGGTGGCATTTCTTTGTTAGAATATATGTGACAAGACCATTTTTTATCACTGCATTGTATTCATTTCCACACTTCAGACAATATTGCATTTTCAGAGGAAACCTGCTGAGTGTGTTGTCAATTGGAGTACTGAAGACAGCAAATGAGGAAAGTGTGCCCCTGCAAATATTTAGTAGAGCCATGGTTTAGTCCCCTCTCTGACTGTCAGCAAGACAAAGAACTGTTTGTTGGCAGCAGCTGGCACTTTTTGCAATAAATGTGTTCAGCTTTCAGTTCTGCTCATCTCTCCAAAATGATCAATATGCTGTACTGCGAAGGATTGCCTCTCAGGCAGCAGTAAGTGTAACAGGGAAAAGTATATGGAAAAAGAGGAGAGGGAGGAACACAGGGTAGATGGAGCATTTGGCAGCCTAAATCCCACCTGTATTAAAGCAGGAGAAATACAGGATCTTTGACGGTGGTGGGGAGGTGAGAACGGGACGTACATAATCCAAATTCTTGGAAGGGATAAAATAGGACAAGGCAGAAAAGATGGGCAGAGTTTACAACGTGGTTAGGAACGAGAAAATGAAAAAGCGGTAGTGGGATATATGCAGCTGCAAAAATAGAGGAACATCTGAGTGGTGAGCAAGTGAGAGGTGGGAATACTGCAAACAGCCTCTGCTCGGAGCAGCATGGAGGAGGCTGCAGCTAGAGAAGACGCAGGCAGTAACACAAAATTCCAGGTATGGCCTCAGAGACAGAGGGAGCTGGAGACAAGGCACAGCACTCAAGGAGGAAAGGGAGTTTGGGAGGGAGTTTGTGTGATGAAGAACAAAGGGATATAAGGAGTCCTTGAAGCCAGTAATGTTCTCAGCCACTGGAAGCTAAGCGTGCAGTCTTTTTATTCTGAGTTTTCTGTTTAACAGTACCTTCATATGTATCCTTAGTCAGGTAAGGGCACTCTGGCTCTGCCCTAGGAAGGTGTTGACAAAGGCAGTTTAGTTCAGAATGGAAATGTTCAGTATTTGCTAGGTCTTTACTGAATCTGCACACCCGTTCCTTTGATGAATTGGATTCCTAAATCATGGAATTGAATTGATAAACTTTTTGGTTTAGAAGCAGTTTGAGCTGAGCTGTGATTCATTTATTTCTCATAAAAAACAATTATAGGCTGATAATTGACCGAGTCCTTTCCAATGAATGTGAACTAATTCACACTGGAAATCAGTTACCTATCTTCCCAAAGGTACTTATATCTTGTAGAAAAAGGAAAAGGAAAAGATTTGTGAGGGTGCTCAAAGGACAATGCTGTAATTGACATTTGTGAAAAGTGTAGATTTCTCCACTTTGTATTTTTCCACCTGAGAACTTGGAGAAAATAATGAGTACAAGTATTTCTCTCCTTGTGCTTTGAATTATGTAGCAAATCATTTGTGTCGAGCTTTCTAGATTATAGAAAACCTGTGGAACTGTGGAATTGCAGGGGAGGAGATTAAGAAATGCAAATTTTTGTTTCAGCTGTCAGCTCCGTTGTTTTGAGCATGGCCTCAGTTGAATTAACAGCAATCACAGATCATCTAAGTACTGAACACCTTTAGGATGCAGCAGTTCCGGAGGGCTGGAGGTCGTGATGTTGGTCTCCATGTTGACTGACAAACCCTCTGTTCTCCTGCCACTCTGACCTTGCTGGAATTTGGAATCCAGCCTCAAGCATCATCAGGCCATAATGGAGGATATCATGAAAGGTGGCTGGATGCGGACTTGGACCACAATGTCCTCTCTTGTGTGATACAGCCCTCTTGCCAACATGAGACAAAGCTTTCCCTCGCTCTCCTCCCCTCCTCTGATCCATGAACTCACACTGAGCTCATGTCAGAGGATCTGCTGTGGCACTTTGGTGGAGTGAGGAGCATGCTACAAGGAACACGGAAGACAGATGCTGGCCTCATCATTCCTCAAGTGCAGAGGGATTTTTAATGCACTGCACATTCCCGTGTTGGCTCAGCTGCCATTCCTTGCTTGGCAATGATCAGGTCTGGAGTGTGGGAAAACCCACTTGCAATGAACACAGCTAAACTCCACAGTGAACTAAGAAAATACAAATTTTCAAAATAGTAAATGTAGTTGATGAAAGACTCAGAGGGTGCCAAGACACCCCAGTTTTCCCCTGGACATAGTGCTGCTCAGTCAGCTCCAGCGAGTCCTGTCAGGAAGACCTGCACATAAGCTAGGTGACTAAAGGCAATGTTCTCTGAAGCTGCAAGTCTTTTTCATGTTTTTTTGTTTTGTTTTGTTTTCTGTGTTCCTCCTGCTAGTCATGTGCTGATTCTGCAATAAACAAGAAAGCATCCAGGTTAATTACTTAAAGCCAAGGTCTTCCCATCTCAACAGATATGGTTCCACAAACACAACTTGAACACTACTGTGAAAAAGAAGTATTATACTTGAGGGAAATAGCTCATGTTCAGCTTACTGTAAACCTGTTTCAAAGGTTAAAATGTTCACTGTTCCATGTTAATTTTTAGTTGAAGCATTCTGAATGGAGAGAAGAAATATTTCATTTAGTTCAGTTTTAGTTCAAGAAAACATCCAACTAGACTTCAAAATAAAAATTTAGAGTCAGACTGAGAAAAAATATGAGACTCTTTTTTTAGTTAGTGGGAGTTCAGTTCAGCACCCCTCTTTTCCTCTGCAGTATGCTACACTTCTCTCCAGATTTCTCTCTTCTTTGACTGAATAGCTGAGTTTCAGCTAATTTCTCATTGTATTACCTCACAGTCTTTCTATTTGGATCTTCTTTTATCTTCTCACATTTTGGATATCTCTATTCCCTTTGTATTATTCCTCTGCTTTCAGGGGTATTTGCAATTTCTGTCCATTTGTTTTGAGTGAATTTCATTAAGGTTTTTATTTAATCTATTCCTTAAATCGCTAAGGCTAACGTGCTATATTCCCAACGTATGTGTTTCCCCCTGCATTACATTCCTTCCTGTCAAGTGCTTTTGTGTAAAGAGTTTTCAGATATATGCCAGTGATCTTACACAGAGTGGATATGAATTAATTTTCAGGCATGATTTAAATGATAACAAATGCAATCAGTTTTCATAGGCCCTTCCAGCTTTGCTACCAATTTTCTTAAACAAAAAATAAAAGAATCAAGTTTGCCTGGAGACATTTCTTCTTTTTAAGTCATCCTGCTTCCACCAATGATTCATTCCTATGCTTATCCTTTGGCCAGTCACCAGAAACTTTGAAAGTGAAGACTATAGTGTGTTTTTTTAATTCTTGGTTTTGTTTTGAATCAAACCAATATTCTCTCTCCCTGTATGTATGCATGTTTGTTGGCTGAATTCATACCACCTGTACTGACTCTGCCCAGAGGGCCAGCTACCCTGGTGTTCCTGCAGCTGATAACGGCCAATAGCAGATGCCTTGGTTAGAGCACAAGGGCAAGGCCAACATGTAACGTTACTTCCCCATCACACCCTCTCAGCCTCCAGCAAATGACTCGTTAGGGACTTCCTGGGACAGAGCTGTCTTTGGACTGAAAAGTCTCTTCTTCTCCTGCAGCTTTGTCCGGTTGCTTTTTCAACCCATGCATTCACAAACTCCTGTAGCAAGGAGTTCCAAAACATTAGGTATGTATTACATGAGCGATATTTCAGCCCAATTATCTTGGATAGAAGTATACCCAGGTACTCACTTAAAGTAAACTGA
This sequence comes from Aptenodytes forsteri, assembly GCF_000699145.1. NCBI lineage: Eukaryota > Metazoa > Chordata > Aves > Sphenisciformes > Spheniscidae > Aptenodytes > Aptenodytes forsteri. The sequence goes on along the minus strand of NW_008794417.1, from coordinate 163,319 downwards.
CAAGTCTTTTCTTTTAATTTCTTGGCCGTTTTCTCTGTTTCTTGGCCTTTTTCCCCTTAAAAGAACCTTGTTTTATAACTACTCCAAGGAGGTAAAAGCCCTGAGGAGGATCAAGCTGAGAAGGCAATTCAGTCAGTTTATGAGGTTGAGACTGCCCAGAATTGAATAGGAATTTAAAAAAAATGTAACCCAGACAATTACCTCGAGAGTCTACTCTTGCTCTCGTTTTCTCTGTTTCTTGGCCTTTTTCCCCTTAAAAGAACCTTGTTTTATAACTACTCCAAGGAGGTAAAAGCCCTGAGGAGGATCAAGCTGAGAAGGCAATTCAGTCAGTTTATGAGGTTGAGACTGCCCAGAATTGAATAGGAATTTAAAAAAATGTAACCCAGACAATTACCTCGAGAGTCTATACTCTTGCTCTGTAATGTAGTCAGACAAATATACTAAGGAAGAGTAGATTAAGACATGAATATGACTGCGCTGCAATTAAATATTTACATTAGTTTTCACTAGAATATATTTTATTTTCTTCTCTTAAATGGACATTTAATGGACACAGCACTGAGCCAAAGACAAGTCATAAATTACCCATCCCAAGAGATACACCACACTGGGCCAGGTTCAGAGGCAGCCTGCCAGCCACAGGGCTACCTCTTGTCTCCTCCTGTGTTTGGTGGAAGCAGCAGCTAGTTAGAAAGTGAAAAGTACATTGTTGTGTTTCCCAGTGAATCAAAATAAGTCGCAGAGACCTGCTGCTTCCTTACTTCCCACCTGCTCCGGTAGGCATGTATGTCTAGAACAAACTTCAAGTCTGTCCAGCTCACAAGGAGTTCTCCTTTTTGCTGCCTAATCCCTGTGTGCTTGAACCGCTACTGTGTTCACCAGGGTTTGGTGTCACAGTCAATACTCCCATTAAAGTTTAAACCTCAGAGCACCGAACAATCTCTCCTGATGTAACATTAGCTAGGACTTTTTCATTTGTATTGAGTTTTTATCTTGTCTGCAAAGAATGATTAATCAGTTCACAGAAAAGTATACCTGTTGGAAAAGGGAAATCTTTGCCCTGTATTCATGTGAATTATAGGGTATCTTTCCATTGCCAATCCTGATGTATTTGTGGGTGGGTGGAAGAAAGAAGGGAAGAATAATATTAGAAGTATTAAAAAATGTTTTAATAGGCTAGGAAACAAAAACAAATGAAACTTTGTCTATACTGTTCAAGATTCTTCTAAAAATATTGTCTTGATGTAATTTCTAGTTTCACTGGTTACAGGGACATTGACCTACTCCAGTTACTGTTTTTAGAAGAGGATACAGCAGCCTTGGGGTAGTTTAAAAGAGACACTACAGAATCTTCCTTTCAAATATTAAGTATACATATTAGCTATAAAACAAATGTTCAGTGTTGCACCTTTCCCAGCTTTAATTATTCACCTGAGCATGCAGATTTTCTGAATGAGAGAATCAGTTTCCTTTTGAGTGAGTACAAAACCTTTTCTGGTAATGAATGATGCCATAGAGTTAATAAGTCCTTTATGTGCTGTTTTAGTCATTATACAGCACAAAAATCAAATCCTACACCAGGTTCTTTTGCTTTCATAACAAAACCAAATTTTTGATAGATATATGTATTCATTATGCTATCCAGACATATAACTCTCTAAGAGTAATAGATTAACTAGAGGATGGAATGGAACCTGTATAATGAAAGCCAATGATATTTTCCCAAAGACAAAATTGCTATCGTACTAAGGGGCTGGAAAGCACCCATTATTTTCGTGAAGTGTGTGTATGGGAGACAAAGGCTGGTAAAAACGTTGTCTTTGTCACTGTTATGATGTTGGCAAAGATTTAGAAAGAGTAAACATTTATTTTCCATATTTTCCAGCAAAAGTTAAAGGCTAAAGTTTCATAAGTCAGTGACTAGGCTTCCAAGGACGGTATATGAAGAATATGACCATAAGCTAACGGTAAAGTGAGTGAATGATAGAGATTAGAAGCCATTTAAATTGATGGGCCACTTTATCCAGAAAGTATACAGAGCAGCCAGAAGTACTCAGAAAGGCATGGGAAAAATAAGCAAATTTATTGCTTATGCAAACATTTATTCAGTTCATGGGAAACCATCAAGGATAAGAAGGTGGCTGAAGAATAACACACTACCATCATTTCAGAAAGCCTTGGGATATACCATAAAACTGCAAACAAGATATATGAGAAACTAGACTTATTTTTGGAAAGGCCTGCCTTTGCAGCAGCTGAACTATTGGTAGTGAACTGCAGTGATATGTTAACATTCACTTGGTGTCCAGTCTGTAAATTAAGTGGAAACCAAAGTGTGTTCTCTGTGACACAGTAGTTACAAGAAAGAAAAGGAATCCACTAAACAGACTTGTGTATTCAACAAGACATTAATACCAAGAATTAGTCATCTTACAGCGTAAGTCAATTAAAGGGGCTGCAGTGTTCAGTTGGGTCCTGCTGATTCTTTCTGATGTGAATATTACCTCTTTTCATTCCTGCTGCATACATATAGAGGGATATCAGCTCAGGAAAGGCTTGCAGGAATGAATAAGGGGGTGGGGGGAAATACCATTTTGCATTCGACCATGAGGAAGAGAGAATAAGATAAGGGGAATCACCGTTAAAGAATTTGATTGTTGAATTTCCAGTTTCTATCTCCAACATGTCCATCAGTGTCACACTGTTTACAACCCACATTTACTAATCGCTTATGAACACACCTCTCCCACGTCAGTTAAATTACTTATAATACACCAAGGTAGAAATACCTCTTTAAGAAGTTCTGAGAAGTGGGAACAGAGAGCATGATAAAAAGGTAGTATAAGTTTTGCTAGGAGCACCGGCTAGCTCTGAAGTTACCTTCTAATTCAGTTGTTCATACATTTGGTTATAGATAGCTGAAATGTCCATCCAGGATCTGCTTCAGACAAAACAACCTTGGGATGTTTGGAACTGAGGCCAGGAAAAATTCAGATTTTTTTTTTTTCCCCCTTATGACTAATCAATATGATGGCTTTACTTGTAATATTCCACTCACTTAATGTTTTGGAGTAAGGGCTTGAAATATTGTTTGGGAAGAGCAACAGCTTTTTCATGAGGGGTGTACTATTTGCTTGCCTAACAAATCTGCCAACATCCAGCCTATGCTGGGGGGAGCTGTGAGCACCCAGGGAAGGACAAAATACTGGGCCAGTATTGTGGAAAAGGCAGTGGTTGATCAACGACCCTGCTGCTGGCAATACGGAGCAAGCCTGCGATGGGGACCGTGGATATAGGTGAAGTGGGAATGGCTAGGCCATCAAACTGGAGTCAGGATGGGAAGTCTGAGTGCAGGCTGGCATTGAACTGGGATGAAGGTCCAAGGACTTAGGTCTGGACCATTCCTTATTTTATATTTTTATAGCTGATTGATCCTACATCAGTTGGCACTCATCTGCACCGAATTACACCTTTCTTTGAACTCCAGATGATGGACCCAGTTTTCTAATAAGTTTTCCATCTGCTTTTCAGTAGTTTTATCTAAACCATGTTTTCTTGGCTCGTTGAGGATATCATCCCCGTACATAGGCAGCATGAAAAGAATTTGAACTGTGTGATTACGTTTTCTCTTTTCCAGTCTCTCTTTGCACACTAAATTCTACTTTTGGGACGAATTAGGGATGTGTGATGAAATAGGCATATTTTCTGAAGGATCCTTGCTTCATCTATAGCAAAAGCTGAAAGGTGTGTAGAGAATGGAAAAGGAATTTGGGGAAAAGAATGAGTAATGGTCTCCTGGCTGAGGCTGTAGAAATCCACCCAAGAGACTGGATTCCAAATGTACATCTGCCAAAAAGTTCTCGGTGTGATCCTGGGCAAGTCATTCACCCAAACTTCTCACAGGTGTTCTCTGGTTGTGTTTATTATCTCCTGATAGGCATCAGTACAGCTGGGCTCATGCTGTTTGATTTGCAGTAGTGCCAAGTACGCACAACTCAGACTGCAAGAAGTTCTATTATTTAAAGGATTTGAAGATTTTGAAATATGGGTTTGATCCAAAACAGTGTGTATTCCTCAGATTAGATAATTTCTGGTGGGGTATTTTTTATTAAACAAGCAATTTCAGATTGTTTAAACAGAGTAGTTACATTTTAGATTGTATTATCATACAAGAAGTCTATCATCTTTTATAAATTTGAAGCACCGTAAAAACATCAAAGCTCAAATTAGGCATTTGACATTCTCAAAATTCAATCCTCCTCTCAAGATGAAATTTCAGTGAGTACTGAAATAGAACCATGTTTGCAAAAAGCGCGGTTTCAAGAGAAGCGTCTGTTCTAGGAGATAGGATTTCATTTATATTTCCGTCACTGGTACTATTCACAGTGACAAGTCAGTGGTGTGGGGTCTTGAACACATTGCTTTATAGTATTGATGTTCTGAAAAGTTAGGCTCCTGGAGTCTCAAACTGGCCACTTCAATTTAAGCTATTTTTTTCTCCTTAATTCATCCATGCCTTAGTTCTCCAGCCAAAAAATGAGGAGGATAAACTCTCAGGAGTTTGTGGAAATATTCAGAGATAATAGTAACAACTGTGATGGAAGAGCCTATAAAGAAGTTAATATTTCTATCTTTTAGCAGGATTTGGATGTTGTGCAGTAAATAAGACCTGGGGCCATACTCTGCAAAATGAAAAGAGCCAAGTAGCTCATCAGTAATTAAGCATCATTTATTCTGTGCCGTGATGCAGCTGAAGTGGCATGGACAAAGTATATGATCGTGCACTAAAAGAGTATCGTAAACATTAACACCAAGGAACTGAGTTGAGATTTTACAAGGAATCGTATTCTGGTCTTTTTGCTCTGTGAGAGTTTGCAAATTAGGAGGGATTGAAAATTATAAAGCTTAATATTGCTGCCAGAAGAGTAATTACAAAAATTGTTTCAATTAAGTTCAGGTTGCTACAGACTCTCCTACACTTTTAGTAAATTTGAAGTAATAGCTATGCATAAATTATATTGGGAGAAAACAGTCTATATTTATTTATAGTTTGATTGCTTTTCAAAGCCAATTGTTCAGACTAATTAATGAAACCTGTACAAAGTATGTGCTCCCCTAACGTTTCCAGTGCCAGCAGATTTCAGGAGAAGCCTTCCCTATCTGCAAATCCTTATTTATTAATTCTAGGTCCAGCTGTAGGCTCTGGAATGCAGTTTCAGAATTTCTGATATGCTAATAGTCCAAATATTTTTATATCATATTGGAAAGAAAGCACTGAATGCTAGCTATTACAAGTCCCTATAAAGAATGTTTCACTAGGCTTTTAAGTTGTAAACTGTGAGTGGAGCTACTAAAGAACTGTTGAGAACATGCAAGAACTGTTAAATGAGAAGAAAGATACTGTTGCAAAAAGCCTCTCTCCCTTCTTAAGGAACACAAAGAAATCGTTTTCAGGGAATCTCAAAGGGGCCAGCACTCAGATTTTCAATGCCATCCAAACCTGAGAGAGAGAGCGAGGTCTTTCTTTTCCATGTTCCCATCTCTCCATAACAACAAAAAAAAATCAGTTTGAATCTTACTGAGTATTTAATAATATTCTCATTGGAAAATGGTTGGTTTTACAAACAAAATGAAGATTTTAGGAAACTTTTAGGAGAAGATATACCCATCTTTCAAAAATATTTTTTTAGAACTATAAAAACTATATTATTATTATTATTGCCATTGTTACTATTATTATTAATACAATGTTAACATTCTCAATATTTATTAAATGAAAACCTGCTTCAGTAGACAATATTTATATTCACTTGAGGATTAGCTGGCTATAAGGCATTATTTATGCAACAGACCTTCAAAAATAAGACAGACAATGCTCTTCTCTTTTGAATTTTTAAGAACTGTTTGTACGTCTGTGGGGACTGTTTATGCTAAAGAATCGCTTTAAGAATTGTGAAAATTCAAACACTGTATTTTGAATGACTTATTTATAAAAACAGGCATATTTGGACTAACTTGAAACAGAATTTGAACTTCTGTTAAAAGCTAAGTCAACTAAATAAATATCTGAGAAAAAGTAGTGAATACAGGAAAGACCTGAAATTGGAAGGATCTTTCCAGAGTTCCTGCCACAGGGCGTGTGTATCCCCCCGCACGCACACGAACCGAAGAAGCTGCCAGCACTGTTGGTGTAGCTGCTACACCAACAAAGAACGGCTGCAGCTAACACGCAAGTTCAGGGGAGTCCTGGAGAGATGTTCTCTCTCTTGTGAAACTATGGAAGGAGGAAGGTAAGTTATCTTTGGATGAAGCAAGCAAAGCAAAGCGCTCTTCTTGTATTTCACCTTCAGTTCCTTTGCTATCTCAGCACACTCCCCTGCTTTTGTCAATTAAACAAACAAGAAGACAAAGAAGGAAGCTGCCTGGCAGCATCATGAAATGTTACCTTCTGGTTCACTGTTACTTCTGCAATATACGGGTATCACCTTAATACCATCACCAAGATATAAAAAGCCAGAGAAAAATTGCATAAACCCACTGATTACATTTATCTGTTTCTTCTAATGATCTAAGGAAATAATAAAATGTCATTTTGTTTTAAATAGCAGCAGACTGTCCTGCTGAACGGCAAAATAACTCCGACTGTAACCTTTGGTAGAGGCTTACAGTGGATTCAGTTTGCTGACTCAAGGCAGTTCCTCAGACAACTGATTAACTAAGTTTAAATACTTCTTCTGACTTTATCTGTCTTCTTTATGATCCTTTCATTTGGGTTCTATACATAATAGGTGAGAGGAACTGACAAACACTAAATGGACTTCTACGGGCTGACTGCAAACTGTGCTGTTACACCTTAAAACAGAAGCCAGGTCTTAACTTGAATAAAATGTACTTCAACACTGACTTAGGTGGAGAACAACCCCACCTCTCAGAGAGCACATCTCTCTCCAAATTGTGACTTTTAGTGTATAGAGGAAGCCAGCAGCAGATGTTTTGTCTCTTTTCTAATGATAAAAGAACAGCAGTTTGGACATCTGATTGTTTTGCTTCTTTTTCACTTTTGGTATGCCTCCAAACATGGCAAAGAAGTAATGTAAATAAAATAGTGAGTCACACTTCTGAGTGGCTTTTGAGGAAAGTAGTACTTAAGATCCTGTCTGACACTTTCTGTTTCTCTAAATGGTATGGTGAGGTAATTTCTTGGTATGGCACTAGGTTAAAAGTACCCTTTCTGCTCTGCCAGGCTCTTTTAAATGTGATGTTGTCCATGTGTAACACACACTGGGGCTAACAGAGGGACTCAGAGCAGGCCAGCTTACTTTTTACTTTATATGATTAATATTATAGCAGATTTAGCGCCGCTAGGTTCTGTGGTAAAAATCCCATTGCATTCTGGCAAGTGTTTCATAGCTGTTTGTGCTGACGTCCAGCACTAATTGGTTTTTGGCACTTTGGAGGGCATTTGAATTCAACCATCCACCCTGTAGATTTGTCTGGGAGAGTACTCCAGGGTGCTATGTAGTCTATGCACAGATAACCCTCTAATTAGCTTCTCTGAAGGTACTTTCCCACATGTACCAGCTGGGCGCAATGTTGTCTATGTAAGCAGGAAGCATCAGGGTGATTTAAAATGCTTTTTCTCAATATAGAGAGTACCTCAGAACTCACTTTTGCTGCACAGCTCGTCTTTTGCTAATAAATTAAAAAAAAAAAAAGAAAAAAAAAGAAAAGCTGATAATTTCTAAGAGAAAAGTACAGGTTTATTATTTATGCTAAAACCTTCTTGGTGCTTTAAAGGTAGGATTTTCCAGGTTGAGCTCGGATCACCTAAACATGCCATGTGAGTAATGCCCCGCACCTTTACTCAATGCCACAGAAACAGACTGACAATGCTAGTTAAAGGATAAGACAATGGTGTGGCAATGTATGTGTGAAAGGTGTTACTCATGATGAACACGAAAGGCATTTACCATTTAGGAAGCTGATGTAAGAGTACTAATTTGGAGGCTCATCTGCCTAGGCCTAGAGCCTATGGAGAGCTGACAGGTACAACAGTGGGCTGTTCAGGACACCTATAATAGGTTCCTCCACTCATTTGCCTTTCGGCCTGTCATATTACATGCTATATGCAGGCATCCTTGCAAGACTAGCCTCCAAAAGTGTCTTATATTAGCCAGTGTAAAGACCATTTTCCCATCTCTCCCCACCCTGTGTCAATGCCAAGACAGAGAGACTGCTGATTCATAGAACCATTAAGGTTGGAAAAGACCTCTAAGATCACCGAGTCCAACCATCAACCCAACACCACCATGCCCACTAAACCATCTCCCTAAGCACCTCATCTACTCGTCTTTTAAATACCTCCAGGGAGGGGGACTCAACCACTTCCCTGGGCAGCCTCTTCCAATGTTTCACCACTCTTTCAGTCAAGACATTTTTCCTCGTGTCCAATCTAAACCTCCCCTGGCACAACTTGAGGCCATTTCCTCTCGTCCTATCGCTTGTTACTTGGGAGAAGAGACCGACACCCACCTCACTACAACCTCCTTTCAGGTAGTTGTAGAGAGCGATGGGGTCTCCCCTCAGCCTCCTTTTCTCCAGGCTAAACAAGCCCAGTTCCCTCAGCTGCTCCTCAGAAGACTTGTTCTCCAGACCCTTCACCAGCCTCGTTGCCCTTCTCTGGACACGGTCTAACACCTCAATGTCCTTCTTGTAGTGAGGGGCCCAAAACTGAACACAGTATTCGAGGTGCGGCCTCACCAGTGCCGAGTACAGGGGCACGATCTCTTCCCTGCTCCTGCTGGCCACACTATTTCTGATACAGGCCAGGATGCCCTTGGCCTTCTTGGCCGCCTGGGCACACTGCCGGCTCATGTTCAGCCGGCTGGCAGCCAGCACCCCCAGGTCCTTTTCTGCTGGGCCGCGTTCCCGCCACGCCTCCCCCAGCCTGTAGCGCTGCATGGGGTTGTTGTGGTCAAAGTGCAGGACCTGGCATGCTTGTTCATGCTGGTGAACAGTGAAACAGATGACCTTGAAACACGTGGAGACGAGAGGTTATATGAAGAACAGGAAGAGGACAAGAGCTCTGGGATTAAATCTGTGTCTTCTGGCAGATGTGCAATATCAAGGGAGATAATAGAAGTAGGAAGCAAAGCTAAAAGTAGATGGGGGGGCTCATGTTCTCATGCCACCAGAGCACCTACTGAAAAACAAAGTTGAGCCTTTCTATGGTTGGGCTAAGAGGTGGTGGTTGCTCGAGGTGGTGTGGGTCAGCTGTGCGCCACTGCTGATAGTCATACTTGGCTTGAGGGCAAATTGGGGCACAGATGCAAGAAAAATCTTTGCATGGAAAATGTTCTACTTGTAACTAAGCCAACTTGGACTGCTTTGTACTGGAGAAGAGACAGAGTAGTTACATGGTAGCCAAGAACAGAGGCCAGAAACATCAGTGTTGTCCTGCTGACTGACCAGCCTTTCAGTGACGTAATGGCACAAAGCTTCTCTTAGGAATTAGCTCTTGCTGCCAGATCTCCTAGTTCCATCCTATGCACAGCATGAAGCATATGGTGCGGGAATACAAGAAACAAGTCTGTTTTCTTCATTTCGGATACTATTTCCAGCTTTCTTCAGGGGAATGCAGCTGCAGATGTAGGTATACTCAGTAAGAGGGATGAAGAAATGGAGGTTCTTCATTGTTGTAAGCAATGGCAAGCTCTTGTTTCCCCTGATCTCTGTAGATAATGAAGCAATAACAGTGTGAGCAGCCCAGAAAGAGTCTCTGCTTTGTTCTCTTTAGCTAGAAGATCGTGGAAGCAAAATCAGACCAACACCACTATTCAGAAGAACTCACAAAGGACGGGGGCTCAAGATGTACAAACCATCAGGGAAACAAAACAATGAAATAAGTGACAAAGAAATGCTTTAAACTAGATGATGATTATTCAAGTCGTTTTAGAAAAAAAGTTGGAAAAAATATCCTTTGTTAATATTTGCTTTTCTCCTTTTAACTTCAGAAAGGCTGTTGGAGATCCTTCAGCAGACTGACTAAACATGTTAGGCAAACCAACTGAACAGTTTATTTTCATTCCATACGTGTGCACCTACTTAAAACAAACTCAGCAGAGCAAACATAAATCCTAATGAAAACAAAGTACAAGTATGGAAAATTCTAATTCAGACTTTAATTGTGCTGCATCTACAACAGCTGTAGTGCAGCTACCACAGAAACTAATTTACTTCCATTCTCTGAGCTGAATTTCTTTTTCACTCTCAGTTTTACCTTAAAGAATATGGCTGTGAATTTCTTATCCTGAATGTAGATACTGTCACTGAAGTACCTCCAAATTCTTTTAATTCACTAGGCACAGGAACAGCTGTTTACAGAACAGTCTGTTGTCATCATCCAAAGATCTCATGAGACAAGCAGGAAAATTGGGTTTATTTTCACAGTGGGAAAAAAGGCATGGTTGTGAAGTGTGGAAGAAAATACTTTTTAACCTAGGCAGTTGCTTCTCAGAACAATATGACACTGTTCAGAGTTAAGTGTTTCAAAGGAGAACTAAGAAACATGGTATATTTACTTGTGGATGGTATGTTTTGCCCTTGTTTCCTCCTCAAGGTTTGTGGAGAGCAAACTCTCCTCTTTCCAAATTGGAAGGATGTCTTAGAGGCAAGGGTGTTCACTTAGGATCAGACACATCTGGGACATGTTCCTTACTCTGTTGCAGATTTATTGCATGAGTTTGCATAAGGCATCCAGACCGGACTTGAAAAGAAACTAATGTCAAAATGCAACACTGAGGCATCACTGACATTCATAAAGTCCTTGCAGAGTTGTAAGCACAGAGAGACATGGCACTGTTAACTTTTGCCTGTGCAGAGATGATATTCTCAAACCAAGATTGGCGCATTGAAAACATACCTAAGTTACAGAAATGAGCAGCTGCAGAACAAGACTTTCTGGGATGGTCATGTGCTTTTTTTTATGCAATAAACCAATGTCTAGAGTATAATTCTGGTCTTAGATCACCACTGTGCCTTATTAAAACTAAAAAGTTGACCCCTATCTCCCACAGCTTAAGAGACAAGTACCAGGCTGTTCGGTGCTGCAGTGTGTTGCTCACAGTCACTTTTGGAAGCTATTCTGTTTGGGTTTTTTTCTAAATAATTAAAACATTTCATTATGTCTGAGAATGAAGAAAGAACTCAAGAAGCTGTATCTCTAAGCCAACTGGCAGGCAAGAGAATTTAAATGAAAGTCCCATCTTTCTCCACGGACTTTCCAGCTGGCTGGGTTATACACCTTCACGGAATTACAGGACTTTTGAGGTTGGAAAGGGCCTCTGAAGTCAGTAAGTAAGACAGAAGTCCTTTGAAGCTATAGAGCTATAGCTCTTAGGCTATACCTAAACTGCAGGAAATGGGAAACTTCCCAGCTCCCAGACCTTCTTGTCCAATCTAGTTGCATCCTGATTCTATAGCAGGGTGAGATTTAGGTATGCACTTTTTTCCTTCCTCACTTCCCCTCCCCTGCTGTCATTTACATGGGAAGAAACCTTTGGTATACAGGCTGACAGGACCCTGGGTCCCCATTTGTGAAGTGAGGGTAGTACAACATTACCAAACAGTAACACTTAATGAGTTTTCCAAGGATTTAAGCCTCATGAGAGTCTCAGATGAGCCATGACTTTTGCTCAATTAATTTCTTTTACTTCATAGTAAGTAGTAGAGAACAAACATAATTTAATCTCTCTGAGTCTCCTCCATTTCATAACATGGAGTTTTTTGTAGTCTGGCTCTTATGTGGTCTGCTTTCCATTTTGTTTCCAAACCTCAGTGCCACTATATGTACATTCAGCAGGAAATGAGGGGAGGGCTGTAAGAGTCTCCACCCCGCTGTTGAGGAGGACGTCCTGTGAGTCTGCAATCTGCAGTGTAGGCAGAGCCCTTCCCAGCCCAACAAGGGCTACAGTGCCCCTGCCTCTCCCAGCATCACTGGAATAGAAACCGCACCAAGCTTCCTTCTTCCAGAGATAACGTCCTTTCTTCCAAGTACAGGCTGCTGATAGTTTCATACACGATACATTGTAAATCTACACATCGCTGGCCAGAATGAAGTCCCAGAGGGGAATTCATTTTGTGGGAAAAGGTTGAGAGAGCTGTGCTCTTTCTCAAGGGAGAAGAAAACATTTCATGCTGAGCTAAAAGCTTGTATTTGTTATTTTTAGTCAAGCTAATAAATCCTCCATGTTGGCAAAGATAAAAGCAAGGACATGAGAAAAGAAATACATGGACAAAACCATGTCATGTTAGAGGGAACAAATAGGCAGAGTCATATCAGAAGAGGCTCTAAGGAAATAAAAATACAAATGCTTTCCTACATTTTATGTGAATCTTCTTTTGGTTCTTTTTATTCCAGGACTGGGCAAAACTTGAAATGAGCTAGTATTTGCCTGTGGGAGGGGGCTAGCATTTCTCCCAGTTGTGCTAGACGGCACATTTTCAATGTGCAGCTACAAGATCCAGCTAGATATTCATCTTTATTTTCATTTAAACAAAGGGAAGGGAGAATGATGGAGGAAGGAACACAACCACCAACACCAGTAACAGACATAGTCCAGTCAAAGGGAGGTTGCCAAGAGATTTAGCAAACCTTAGCGTCCAAAAAAATCACAAGGAAATGCTGCAGATGAACAGCCATCTGCTGGGAAGGCTGATGGGAAAACTTCTACCAATGCATAATGTGGATGGAGAAAAAGTGTTTTCTTGCTGAATGAGTACAATGTGGAAAAAGACGTGGCAAGGAAATATCCTAATGAACTATACAATTAGCAAATGGAAAGAAGTAGTACAGGTGAATGACAGAAAGAACTAACTGATGGATTTAGAACAAGCCCCCCCCAAAGAAAACAAAGAGGAAGAGGAGAAAGACTGAATATATGACTACAAGAGGGAAAGGAGTCACAAAATAAAATATTCTGAGAAAACAAATGCTTAATACCTTTGTTAGGTATGTATGTATGAAAAACCTAAAGGCTTGTCCAGTTAGGCAGCTCTAATGATATCACCTGATGTATTTTACAAAGCACATCCAAAAAACAGCTAAGTTTTGCAGTCAGTCTCTGAAACAAAGTGTATGAATGATTGATTCAGTCTAAATTTATTTTTTCAAGTGGGCAATCTGCAGTGCCTAAGGACATCCCACAAATGGAGAGGGTCTTCACCGGAATAAGTGATTGCTCAAGTCAATTTCTGGTCTTCAGGATAAAATACTTCACTTACAAGGAGAATAATGTCCTTAGTGAGTAATAAAAAGGAAGTGTGACACAAAACTTTATAATTATACTTTATATTATAATAATAACTGGATTATTAATGTTAGCAAGATATTTTTGGCAGTTTCACAGGGTACAACATATGAAAATCAAAGGTTCACAGATCAGAAGAATACCAAATTGGTTAAAGAAAACACTTAAAGACCCAAAGACCAAACTGATATTTGCTGAGGTTCTTTAAAAGACATTCTGGGTCCAGTACTATTCAGAGTTTTCCATGTTAAAGTCTACATTGACCTCAAGGGATAATTATTAGGAGACTTTCCAAAGCTGAAATGATTACAAATATTTGGAAAGATAGAAGTGAATCAAATTATTAGGATGATACTCAACAAAAATAAACATTATTTCTCCAAACAGGATGTATGACAATTACAAATGAAATTATTTCATTCATCAGATATTCCATGTTGCACCTCTTACTAGAATTGCTTACAAACATAACCATTTCTTTAGCTGAGAAGTTGTGATTGCAAATGTAGGACATGTGGAGAAGTAGTGCTTGTAAACTTATTCCATGCAAAATTCACCCACTAGTTTTATCATGCAAATTACATTTGCAAAAGAACCGACGCTGCAGTCTAGATGACCTGTGATTATGAATGTTCTTTTTATAACCAGGTGATAGAAAAGGCATTAAAATGGTAATAGGAAGGAAAACTAATCGTAAAATCCAACATACATGCACTTTATCAAGAGAATGCTAGAACACCAGAATCTGGCAGGCCAATGTAAGGGGAAGACGAGGAATTTCTGCATGGCTTTTCAGGAGGTGCACCATTTCTTTTGTCTGGGTTGCTAAGAGCAGAGCAGACACATCATGCAGAGTTGAGAGCATTGCTTATGGTTTTGACTTGATCAGTAAAATATTGCAATTCATAATTACTTCTTGCATCCCACCTCTCCCCTGAGCACAGGTTTAATTTAATCTTGTTGAAAGTTGAGTGGAATTTCACCCTACTTCACTCTAATGGAGAAAAAGATCTGACCCCAGGTTGAAGATACCATAAACTAGAGAGCAAACTGTTGTACAGGTAATTAATATTTGTCAAAGACAGAGACCATAAAATATATATTACTTGGATGTCACTTGTTTTCTTCCTCCAGCATTTCAGAGCTCATGTAGTTAAGCACTAGCAGAATGATGGATACATGTGCCATTCTCAGCATTTACACTCAGGCAATGATTGATTATGCATGAGAAAGGAAAGGAGCAGATAAGGTTCATACCCAAAGCCATTCAATAGTCATTTAGTACGGAAGCAAGGAGAAATTCATTTGGTCTTTAATTAAACTCACAAAAATAAAAGGTTGCCAGTCTACACTTGACATAAAGAGCAAAGTCCATGCTGTAAAAAAACGTACAAAATTAGAGGAAAGGCATCTTTATGCTGAAGTTGAAGGGGGGAATTGGTAAATGAATCGCTTCTTTAAGACAATTGGGCACTAAAAAAGAAGAAAAAAGGAACGTTTTTGTATCCTTTTATTTTGTATGGTCAAAAAATAAGAATGATTTGAAGCATTCAATACTTTCCAAAATATTCTTAGTTTTTTCGTCTTCCTGTTCCCTCTGAACACTTCATGAGCAACTGGAAAACTGGTAAATTTATGACATCAGCTGCAATGCAGCTGTTTCCTTGAGGGAGAAGTGATTATTAAATGAACAACTAGTTTTTAATATACTAGTGACTAGAAAATAGAACACTATTTAAAATTCTGTTTTGTATTTTTTAACTCTGTTGTGAGTTACAATTTAATTCTAATGCCTGGAATAGCAGCTGTGAGAAGAAAAAAAAACCCCAAAACCTCTGTAAAGACTCAAACTGTCTGATCTGTTTAGGGAAGGCCTGAGATAACTCCCCAACCAGTTCTTAGTTAACCACAGGGACTTTTCTAACTGAGCCAGGAGTTACGAAGCTTGACACTAAAGATATATAAAGTGTGTATTAAAAGAATATAAACTTTTTATCACCCTGAAATTACATTTAGAATCAATAATAATTTAATTTGGAAGGGACCTCTGGAGGCCATCTGATCCAACCTCCACTCAAAGCAGGGCTAGCTTTGAAGTTTAGTCCAAACTCAAATTCAGATTAAGTTGCTTGGAGCCTTGGCCATGCAGGTTTTGAGTAGCTCTAAAGCTGGTGATTACAGCTCTGGGCTACTCGTTCCAGAAAGCACAACACCCGTCATTAATTCATGGGAGAAGTGTTAATACAAATTTAAAGTCTCTTTTCCTCCTACTTCTCTCTTTAGGCAGAATTCAGAAATATTGCTTCTAACTCTATCCTTCAGATACAACAAAGTTATAGAAGACCATCAGGGCACAAGTCTCTTGCTGAACACAACCACCAAAAGTCTGCTTGTGGTAATTCGCTGTCATACAGGATTTAATGGGGAATTGCCTCCATCTTGGTGGAGAGCAATACCATGTGGCCTAGCTCCTTTAAGGGGGAACTGTGCCCTGGAAATCCCCACACTTTCCTCTGAACTTCTGTGATTTGGCACCACACCTAAACTAACTGAACCCCTGGTCACCTACTGCAGCCCAGTTGCAGTCG
Source organism: Aptenodytes forsteri (assembly GCF_000699145.1). Taxonomy (NCBI): domain Eukaryota; kingdom Metazoa; phylum Chordata; class Aves; order Sphenisciformes; family Spheniscidae; genus Aptenodytes; species Aptenodytes forsteri. The sequence goes on along the minus strand of NW_008794417.1, from coordinate 147,421 downwards.
CTTTTCAGCGTGCTCCAGACCTTGCAGGGAGAGGCGATTGCCATGCTCATAGCACTCCATGTGTGTGTCCTCTAGTGATGTTGAAATGACTTTCCAGGGCAAAATGTTCAGTCTTTAGTCTAGAAGTAGCTTCTTTTATAGAATTTATTAGAGATTTAATTTAGGCAAAGAGCATTGACTACTTCCTTGATCTTCTGTGCCTATCTGTGGAGTAGATACGGACTTTGTGTCTCAGTCATATTGCCAGTTGTTAACTCCTTTCCATATATATCACTGCATTGGTCTAAAATCCTTCTGTGCTATTTATTTCCTATGTTGTCTGAATGGCTTCTACCTCCTTATGAATTGTATTTTTTAATTTAAATTACTGAGCCAGCATTTAGCTTCCTTTATAATTTTCAAGTAACATTATAAGAAGGTGGTTATCTTTAAAAGTGTCCAAAAACATATGCGTATGTGTCTGTAAGGTGCAATCCAAATAATTTGTCTGCTATCACTGGGTATTCATGAAATCAGTTTAGCAGCAGTGTTGTCTCTTTGCTAATCTAAGGAGATCCAGCAAACCTTTGCTATGGCTGTTATACAGACTCCTGCTTTGTTCATTACTGGCTGTCCTTTTCTAAGTACTGCTTGTATTTGTAATTCCAAATGCTATTGATTTTTAACTGATATCTAAAAAAGGTATAAAGCCCAGCACCTCTTGGATTGTGTCTTCAGCTCTTAGCTGGTTGTACTGTATGAGTCACATGGATTTCAAGGGCAAGTAGCTAACAGCAGCACTTGTTTTTAGATCAAGAGAAGTATTTATCTTGAACTTCTACTACCTTTCATGGAGAGAAAATCTGTGATCTGAAAACTAATATAATTATTTATTTGCCACAGTAGTCTTGGTGAAAACACAGAGTCAAACTGTGTTCTGTGAGAAGATGGACAGCAATAGTTCATAATCCACTCATCTCCAATAATTTACACTTAAGAGTACCCTTGTGCAACAGGGCAAGGGCTGATAGTTACACAGAGAGAGTATACTCTTAAGGGACAAAACCTACTATGCCCATAATGAATGTAATACTTGGTTATAGGCAAACTTCCCATGATAGTTCAGAGAATTAGTAGTGTGCTGAAAGGGGATAAAATAATAATTAGAGAGAAATAAATGAGATTGAGGCTTTTGTTAACTGGAATAGCTGTTTAGATATTTTGCTCAAATCTTATCAGACTGTAATACAGATGAACAAAGATATATTTTTTTCTGCAATAATAAGCACAGCTGCTGATCTCAGATGGTGCAGCGAAGTATTTCGTAGTGGCAGTGCTACCTCCCTATAGGGAACCATGGAGGCAAAGATCAAATGAGTGACACAACTGCAGTTTGCATTGATATCCAAAGCAGAGCAGTACAAAACCACCAGCAAGTATAGAAAAGTCATTTACGACATGTCTGACTACAGTTGTACTAAGTAGAAATCAAAAAGCCTCCAGCAGACAACAGTCTCCAAAATGCTGATGCAAATAAGGGGAGAATTTGAGGGAACAGGCTAGATTGCATTACTGGTGCCTGTTTTGCAAGAAATATCCTGCTGCACATTGTGAGGAAGGCTGTTTTCTGACACTGGATTTAATGTGAACCTCTCACCAACTTAAGGCAGTATTGACTTCAGAGCCGAAAGTGCGATCTACTGCTGGGATATGGCCTCAGCACTACTGGTACAACTGACCCCTTAGAACTTTGGGCCTCAGACATGAAGTGTTGGGTGCTTCCAGCTTACCACACCTCATGCGGGCACCCAGCAGCCCCACAGTCCTGGCTGGAGTCAAGGCTGAGTGCATCGACCAGCCTGGGGGGAACACCCAGGAAGGAGCAGGAGGAGCTGCGCCACATACGCCCCAGCTCACTGCACAGCAATCACAAAACTTGTTAACAGAGGAGAAGCCAAGGCAATTCAGGAAACGTACCATTTCTGATGAATGTTATGTTCCCTGTAGGATGATGTGCGCATGAAAAAAGAAGGCATAAGGTTTATGCAGCTCTGGAGGAGCTGGGGATATTCCAGACAGAATCTCTAAACACATTTGGTTTTGAACATTCAGATTTCTTTAAAAGTGCTTTTGACTATATTAATTAATTCTCTCACAAATACTTATATAAGAATAAATTAACAAAATAAAATTATTTGTAAATCTTTTTCATCATTTCCTTGGCCATTTCACATCCATATTAATGTCCATAATGTTCATCTGCAATGCCAGTTGCTTTGGCTGTTTCTGTGTCAAATCATTTGTCTTTCTCTTTCTATCACACAAGATACAAGAGCATTTTTGAAATTGCTGTCCCATTTATTCCTTGATGGGCTATAATAGTCCTAATCAATATTGTGTTAGAGTCCATTTGGCCCACAGCATTGTCATTTTTTCAGCAAATGGGAGTCATTTGCTGTCTCATACAAAAATAAAAAAGAGATTTATACTTCTTATTCTTGCAATTAACTCTGCTTGTTCTTTGTGCAGAAAGAAAGTAATAAAAGGCAGTAATTTTTTTTTTTTTTCTAGAAGAAATCAGCAATAAGTTTTCTGTAAAAACGTGGGATGGGAAGGGAGAAACTGAAGAACCTCCTGCATGGTGGACACCTTCAAGAAATTTGTCACTGACCATCTTCCATAAGAGTACCATTAGTGCTCATAGCTGGAATCAGTGTGAGAGAGTCTTTTCTGCAGTTTTTATTTTATATGCTTGGAACATCACTCTGGGCTCGACATAAATTTACCTGGACCTCAGCTTTAATATCAATTGATGTGTTATAAGCACACCAAATGGAAGGCAGGAAAGCATTGCCCATACCTTTTTCTCACGGTGTTCCCATTTCTTATCTTAATTAATACCGAATGCAATCAACACAATAAAAAGCTATAAAGGCCAAAATAAGCTTGTTTCCCAGATCCTTCCCTTCTTGTCCCAGACATAAGGCTCCCATTCACGCTGTACCTCTGGATCAATTGGCAGATGGAGAACACGACGTTCAGAAAGCTATGCTTTGCAGAAAGTTTCTGAACACCTTCTTTATTTAAAGATAAAAACAGAAGGGAGGACATCTTAAACTAGTCTTCAGCTCTTTCTTTTTTCTGTTGCCTTTTCTGTACCACTCTGCAGTATTCCTTCAGGTTGAGAGCTCTGCCAGGGCACAGTCATAACTTCTGCAGAATCACAGAGCCCCGTCCATTTTGAGCTTGTTAATTTTGCAGTTAAGCTGAAATACTGTCAGGTACAAAGCATGGCTGTCTTTTCCTCTCTTCTGTCAAAGTCCTCTGTGTGACTCTATGGTGTCTGTGAAACTTTTCAAGCATTTTTCTGCACTTTGTCTGACTTAGGGATTTGTCCATTACCTGCACTCTTCTGCCTCTGCAGAAAGCCTTCATTAAACATCTCCCAGCTCAGTCAGCCACCTTTACAAACTTGTGTGTACACAGCAGATTAACTATGACCCATCCTCCCTGGTGCACTGGAAACATTCAAGGTTTCACCACCAGGACCCTGTATTCTGCCTCCTCACAGAGGCAAGCAATATCATACTATTAACTTTCTAACCACAACTAGCTATTCTCAGAGTTCTCAGTCATCGCAATGCCACTCTGTATTTCACTATCTCTGTTTTTCATTATGTTTGAGTTCCAAATCGGACACAGATCTTTATTCCATCTCAAAAATTAGTTCCTTTCCCCTTTTGCTTTCTCTGCCTTTCCCCACTTTGGTATGTCATGTAATCTTCATCAAAATAAATCTCCACATAAAACAAAGTCCTTTAAAAGACAATTTTAACTTTTGTTGTAAAATCTGCAGCCAAATCACATGATAAACTAAATTTTTATGGAGTGGAATACTAAAAATGACTTGTTACTTTTCTGTCTCTCCCTCCTTCTTTAGTTTTCAGAGAGATTTTTAGTGATCATGTAACAGTATCTCAAAGGACATAAAATTCCACATTCTTCTTTGTTGTGTGTCTTTTAACCTCATGTACATACTAGATTTTTCTCATCTCCCCTCTGCAAAAACAAATTCTGCTAAAAGCCAAACTTTATTTCTGCCTTTTATTTACAAAGTTCTGGTGACTTCAGCATGCAGGACTGCAGGCGTTCTCTGACTTGATTAGTTTTCATTGATTGTTTTAAAGCTTGCTCACCAGTAGGAATGCAGTACTTCAGTGTACACTTATCCAAATGGAAGTAAAAGTAATGCTTCATGTCCATAGAAAGGACTCTTCATGAGCTGAGATGGATCGTCTTTTGGCTAAGGTTGTAAGTGAAATCTGCTCATATTAGAATTTGGGACTGCACTTTTTTTTTTGGCTAGCAACTATATTGTATCCCTTTATGAAGACACAAACTGGGTTAGGTCAGCTTCTCTGGAAAGAGGATGAAATTGTTGGAAAAAATGCTTGGAGAAGAAGACTGAAGAGCCTACTGAGGGAGTCAGCAGAATCACAGCACGCCCTGGAGGCTTGCAGTTCATACCAAAAGAGAACATTTTGAGAGCAGCAGGGAGCTAACAACCAGGGCAGCGAAGTGAAAAAAGAGACCATCATAGGGATCAGATGGGATGGGATAAGATTTGCTGCAACTCATGAAGTCACAGAATGGACTGAAACTAAACCTGGAAATGAGGAGGCCATGAACCTGCTGAAGCTTGTAGATGCTTTTTCCCTAATTTTTTTTTTTTTTAATTTAGTTCCACTTTTTGAGTAATGGATTTGATGCTACAGTTACTATGTGCTCTTTACCCTCAAACCCACATTTTGATCTCTCTCTGCTGTGCAGCCTAATTAGCGGGTAGAAAACGCTATAAACGATGTTTCATCAGACATAAAGATGATTCTATAGACAGATAGGAGCAGCCTCACACTCACAAGCCCTGGTCCTCATGGGAGGCTTCAACCACCCTGACATCTGTTGGAGGGAAAACATGGCAGGGCATAAGCAATCCAAGAGGTGCCTGGAATGTGTCGATGACAACTTCCTTCTCCAAGTGGTAGAGGAGCCAA
>NW_008794417.1:130059-140287 GCF_000699145.1 Aptenodytes forsteri | reverse complement strand
AGATGTCCCTGCCCATGGCAGGGGGTTTGGACTAGATGACCTTTAGAGGGCCCTTCCAACCCAAACTATTCTATGATTCTATTTGTCATAAAGTAATCATATGCTACACATTCATAAGCTGTGTAAACACATAATCTGATCTGGAAATCAGTGGCTAGCAGCAGAAAGTTGCCTTAAAATTACTTTACTTGGGCAAAAACTGGTGAAACTTGGGGCCAGATAAGACCTGATTCTGTGCACAGTGACCTTTTATTCATAGGAATTTGTGCTAAAAGCATCCCAGTATGTTTAAAGGTCTGTATATGTGTTGTGACACCTGTGACTTTCATCTGTTTTCTACTTTCAAAGGTTCCTGCTTCACATTGGTAAAAGGAGCCATTTTCACAAATCTTTTGTAACCAGACTTGCCATTAAAGTCAAGGAGAACTAGGTAAGCAGAAGTCTTGGCACATGTTTAATAGTTCTAAGATCAGAAAATACTTGGCCTTTACAAATCTCATTTCATAAGGTTGCATTTTTTTCCTTCCTGCTTCTGCAAATAGCTAATATCAGTCAAATGCACACCTAAATGCGCAGCTAAGCCATGAAATATGTATCTGTCAAATGAGAGACTGAATATTGTGATTCTGTCTATTTGTGTTTAAATACTGATGTTGACATAGCAGTCTTTTTCCAGATTTTATATAAGATGAAGCTTTTACCATTTCTTGTCTTTTTGGACAGGCAATGTTATTTTTTCCATTGAATAGAAACAGAATAAAACAAGACTGTACTAAAAGTTTCTAAGAGATGTGTGTCAGATGTTTGAAAGAGTTCTTGGAAATTGATTTATGTTTTTTGAGGGGCATTTCATGGTCCATAAAGGTTATTGCTTCTGACTAGAAGAAGGAAAGGGAGGGTTAGTGAAGGAAAGGATAGGAAAAGGTACATATTAAAACAAAATAGAAGTCACAATAATGTCGAGTAAGGGAGTTGCTTAATTTTCATAGATGTTGTGAGAGAGATTCCAAGCAGAGCTGCATCTAATTTATTTTGAGAGGAACCTATAGCAAAATCCCTAGATATTTTTGTACCCAGTCATTTCCTGAAAGAAAGATTTTAATACTTAGTACGCATTTTCAAGAAAGGCTTTCTATCATTTACTCCTAACTATTGTACTTGCAGGCTGTCTTTGTGCCAAAACGTTGTCTGTACAATCTTTAGAGGAATAAGAAAATACCATTCAGAGTTAAATTGAAGAAAATTATTTTTCCATTAACTGATAATGTTGAACTGTCAATTTTGAGGACTAAAGGATAAAACTAGAAATGAAAACAAGTGCTTCATGCTACAGCAAAGAGCAGGTGGAGGGAAAGAGCCACTCTTCATTTGTTAAAAATCACCCATTTCTAACCATGCTGGATTTGCAAACATCAAGGATGTCAGTAGCCCAAGATTAAACGCTTATGTCCTTAACTGTCAGGCCATTTCTTTCTTGATGGAGTCAGAGAGGAGAAAAAGAATGGTGGCAAGGGCTAATAAAAGATATGAAAACTTTTTGAAGCTGCTCAGAGGTTTTAAGTGTTACAAATAATCCTGCCAGAAGTGGATTAGTGTGCAGAGAGCTGGCCAACGGTTAAATGCATTCTAAAATTCTGCTGAGCCTTCAGCACTGCTTGGACAGTGTGCATCACAGCAAGCATGCGTCTTTGTTATAGCTTCCCAAAACACCTGCAGTTAAGATTCTCTGCCTGTTTCCAATTCAAAGAGCCTCTTCATTTTTTAAAATGCTATCAGACTTTTAACTTTTGGTGATGAAGCATCCCTCATTTGGTGCCTGGCCACAAACACTTATTTTTTATAAGTTTGAATAAAAATATGTCAGTCATATTAAATGACTAATAGCGTAATATTTTGCCACTACCATGCATCACAATAACTTGTTTTATGGCATTGTACTTTGTCAGTTAAAGAAAGCATTTGAAATTAATCACAGGCAGGGACTGAAGTTTGCATATTTTTATTCAACCTGAGGGAAATCAATTTCAAATTGAAAACAGTAAGAGTATGAAGAAACATTAATATGCTTTGATAATTTTATTTTGTGATATATCTCAGTGCTATGTTGGAGCTCTCCACGTGCAAACAAAACAATGAGCAGAATTTCACTGTGTGAATGTTACAGTTGTACATTGAGTAATACAACTAAAAATCATTGTTGTCCTCTTTACATTACAGTTCTGTGACAATTAACAGTTCTGTCCCGTCATTTCAGTTTTTACCCATTTTTCCTCTTTGTGTTACTGTCTTAACCAAATCTTGTGACCTGCCAAATCAGTTTCCTGCCATAACTAACCACTTACAAAGCTCACTCTGAAAGTGTCAAACATAATGCAGCATTATTACGAATGAGAAAATTGTCTATTAGCACTTTCTGTAGTAACTTTCTTTGGAATTTATCAAGACTATTCTTGTCCATCAGACACATTCATAGGAAAAAAAATTCCTGTTTCAATTATATATTCTATATGCACTATGGAGTTGGGCATCAAAAAGAAAAATTTCTGAAGGCATATTTAATGTCAAAGGTAGCTTTCTAACCCAACCATTGCTATAGTTAAATTCCACTCATCCTTCCTTTTGTCTTGACAGCATAGGAAAGCTGAGAAATTACATGACTTTTCCCAAAACTATTAAACTACAATTTGCCAGGTATTACATTTTATAATACCCAATTCAATCTGTATTATATCATCGTCAGGACATAAGACCTTTAAAGCACAGACCTCCAAGCAACCAAGTCCAATGGGCCAAAGGGGAAAGAGAAATAAGTAGAAAGGGAACATAGTTTGATATCTGGAATATTGACTGGGGATGAAAAAGGTGGATAACTCTTGCCACATTAACTACTTTCCACTTGACTTCCAGCTGCCTGAGTTTTACACTGCAAAAAGGGAACAAAATAGTATTTTGAGATGATGAATATTTCTGAAGTATTTCAAATGAGTCAGGCAGAAAATGAAACGTAAGATGAAGGTACTGGAAATGACATGTATTTAGGAAACTTTATTTTTCATGGGGAAGAGTGGCAAGCTTTAGGGAAGGGAGAAAGTTTGCTGATAAAAGTCCTTTTATTTGAGGTGGTCTACAGGATTAATTAATATCTGCTGATCACATAATCACAGAATCACAGAAACATTGAGGTTGGAAGGGACCTCTGGAAGTCATCTGGTCCAACCCCTTGCTCAAGCAGGGCCGCCCTGAGCTGGTTGCCCAGGGCCATGTGCAGAAGGCTTTGGAATATTTCCAAGGATGGAGACTCCACAACCTCTCTGGAGTGAGACTGACTGTGCCAGGGCTGTCACCTCCCCCCAGTAAAAAAGTGTTTCCTTATGTTCAGAGGGAACCTCCTGTGTTTCGGTTTGTGCCCGTTGCCTCTGGTCCTTTCACTGGGCACCACTGAAAAGAGCCTGGCTCCCTCTACTTTGCACCCTCCCTTCAGGTATTTACATACATTTATAAGAACCCCCCTGATGTCAGATAACACTCGCTGTATCACTTGTCCTATTTTTCTATACAGCAAATAGCAAAGAAATTAAACTCCATTCTGCATTCATTTAAGATGACAAAGCAAAGGGGTTTCAGGTAAGGATCCATGGAGCTGACAGCAGCAAAGGATTTGGAGTAGCTATTGTAAAAATTTCAATGCAAATTCCAAAGTAAAATGTTGAAAGTTGAGTGGCAAGAGATAGATATCAGGAAAGAATGGTAGTTGTAAGTGATTCATGGTAAATAATTAGCAGTTAGATGACAATCAGAAAGTGGCAGGAACAGAGGGTAATTGTTAAAAACAAAGTAGGAGCTAATTGCTGGTATCTAATAATGTCAATCAATTGCTTAGAAAAGACAAGCAGTTGAAATGAAATAGCGATTGTTTAATTGCAATGGATATAAAGAGATGTTCTTGAGTGGCAAAGCAAAGCAGATGGAAAATGAGAGTAATAATGGTAAACAGGTGAAGCCTGGTTGTGCTAAACTGGATCAGGTAAAGTGGCATAACAGGGAGAGGGTTGATATGCAAGCTGAGTAAACAGGATGAGTAAAGTAGACAACTGAATAAATGTGCATAGAAAAGTCACTAAAGCTGTGGTTTTAAAAAACATTTTTCTGCACTGTCTAAAATTCTTCCAGTGGAGGTGCTGATCTACAATAAATTTAAGTCTATAAATATTTAATATTCATTTGTTGTAGGTACCAGAAGACTATAGATCAGATTGAAAATTACTGGTCTCTGAGGAAGGATGGGAAAACAAAAATTATAGTCCTAAAATCCTTAGTCTTAGCTGTAAATGAAAATACGTGCAATGCTTGGGAACAACCATTACAGTGACAGCAGTGCTGACATAAAGAAAGAAAAAGCAGTTTCCGGTGCTAAAGAAATAAACGTGCAATGAATTAAAGCAAGATGAGACAAAAATGCCAAGGAAGATGGAGATCCAACTAAGCCTATTGTCATAAAGCCTATTCTCATAGTAACAGTTTTTACAATTTTCTGCCTCTGTTCAAATAACCTATTTAGACATGAGCCATGAAAGGATGTTAACCTGTTTCAATGATGTGTCTAATTCCAACCCGTTTTCTGTCTACAGGCAACAGCAGAAGCAAACCTGTCAGCTCTGAGAATTCCTTGATTCCCACTGTGGGCTGGATCTAAACACAAGCATAGAGCAAAAAACCATTTGAACAAATAGGGCAATTCTATCTGGTGGATTTTCAAACTATTCTTTAAGTTGCTGTATTTCCTTCTTTACACTTCCTGTGTTGCAACCTTTCATAAAATACCTTGGGTTTCCTTTTCAATATTTAGCTTAAGGATCATTCACTGAAACTGGTGAAGAAGAAATAGAGTGGCAATATAAAAACACTGAGAAAATGTTACTTGGACTACGTGATATTTGCCACTTAATGAAATTAGGCTTTGGTATCTGGTGTTGGTCTATCTGGGGGAAGAGATAATCTATGAGACTTTAGCTCCATGCTAACCCTTGTTAGCACCACATAGTAGAGTACAATTGCGTATCTGCATTGTGTGACTGTCACAGCTGTAATAGTCTCTAAATAAGATCATGTATGCATTTCTCCCTGACAGTGTTGCATTTAGGGTTAGGGTATAGTATTCTTACCTTTCTGCTCTCCTGTTCACTTCAATGTTGTATAAATGTAAGTGTGAGTTTGTCCAACTAGTTGAATAAAATAACTGTAAAGAGTCTTATACTCTTTTATATTATAAAAAATACAGCATTCACCTTCTAAACTAAAGCAGGTAACCAAAGTACCACACGCCAGCTTGTTTAAATTTTCTTATTGCATTTGGGAATGTTTTTCTGAATAATGTAATACTTAATGCTTAAAACAAGTGAGGATTAAGCTGCACCTTTTTCAAAGATATAAGTGTAGACTGAATGCTACAAAGACAGACTGTTATATTCTTGCTGTTCATGGAGGCTATGCTCTTCAAAGTAGCAACGTTTGGAACTTTGCAGGTGATTCTATCCATTGTAAAGAAATACAAATAGTTATCTATATATATCGAAGTGGTATCAATATAAAAAAATTTGCCCATAATACTGAGGTAAGCTGTGGTCACCAGCTTTATCAGTCTGGCAAAAGCAATGTAGCTGACCTGTGGAGGAAGCAGACTTCAGACAGGGACTGACTGAGGACTGTATAATGTAATACAGAGACTTTTACAGACTTTAAAAACTTCTGGTATAAGGGGAAAACAATTTTTTTTTAATATCTTTCCTTCTCCTATAGAAGTTCAAAATAGTTTGCGTGTGTCTAATTAAATAACATGAGAAGAAAAATATTCCACTGCACTCATTCTTCCCTATGGGAGAGAGGTTGAAAAAACAAACATATGGCACATGTTAATTACATTCCTTCAAACTTTATTTAGGAAGTACTTTAATGAGATGAATATGACATAAAGACCTATGGAACAGAAAATACTTAATAGAAGTATTAATATGCAGAAACCATAATTTATGCTTAAAATGTTAAAAAAAATCCTTATAAACTAGGAGACCCACTGCTATAAAAAAAAAAGTAATTTCAAACCCAGTTGGTGAGTTGAAGAGACTAAAATATGAAACAATTCCTGAGAGAAAACATGTTTTTTCCATTAATTCATAGCATATTCAAAGTCTCTTTAATGATCACTTAACCTTCCTTCCCACAAAGTTCTTTGTTTGCTGTCAAAACAATCAAAATATGCATAATGGAATGAAAAGAAAGTATTTTAAAACACTGGTTTGAAATCATACAGTAGATCATCATTTCTGTCAAGCTAGAAAGAGCTTCAAGGATACTGCCTCGAGTGCGCATAAAAAAGGCTAGCATGCCCAGAGGACAAGTTTGATATTTGGGATTCAGGGTTCAGCTAAACCCTGCTTGGGAAAGGTGACATTATGCCACTCCAGCCTCCTGGACTCCTAAACTGGTGCCCAATAAAACAATCAATATAGGTTGGACTAAATCCAGGGCTGCTAGAAGCTGCAATTATTTGTAATAGTATATTACTGTAGTGTCAAATCCCCTGTATTATAGGTATGTGTTACAGACATTACAACCTTGTTCTTTTAGAATCCCACAGTAGCTTAACTCAAGTATCTAAGGGCAAACTAGAGTCCCAAGAAAAAACAAACATTGAGTAACAAAGTTTCCATAAAATAAACCAACCAAGCTTAATCCATGTTTCATTCCACATCTTTGATTTTTGTGATTTGGAAAGTCCCCTTACAGTACTTCAAAAAGTGCACTACAAAAGTGCACTATTAAAAAAAAAAAAAAAAAAAGCTAACAAACATAGATTTAAATGGTAATTCTGTGCAAGTATCATCATGCTGCCGTGAATCTCTTTTGACTACCTGCTCCAATTTTCTGCTTGTGGCTCCCATGAATGGAAGAAGGATTTCTGGCAGAACTAGAATTTATGCATAGAGAGAATTCTTGCTCCATACTTCTAATCTGTAACTGGGTCAGCTTCTTCTCAGAAAAAAACAGTAGGAAGCCAACAGGAAGTTGCTAAAAACTAAAACCAGTGGAATGATTTTGAAATACAAGCAAGACAATTCTGGAAAAAAAACCCATTGTGTGACAAAGGACATAACTTTCTTCTATTAACTTGTTTAAAAGAGTATTCTCTACATGCTTTTCAATAACTGGCAGACAAGTGAGCAAAACATGAGGAATTCTCAGATGTACTTTTGAGTGTAGCAGCCAGCTTCCAAAGCTTAGGCTTTATTAACAAATGATTACAGAAATTCAAAAGAAGCTGTTAAAGGACATTTCAGACCTTGCTAAAATTAAGGCAAGAGAGTGGTAGATTTGGAGCTCATAGAAGTATTTATTTGAGAATTGTTCAGTTTTTTGTTTCTGGTGTATAAAAATATGTGCTGAAACGAAACATTTCATGATGAACCCATAGTGTCTGAAAAATAAGATATATTCAGTCTAGTACACTCTAATGGTTAAATGTTTTCCACCCCAAAGCCAGGACACACAATATATGTAGGACAGTAGCACCAGCCTGACAGGAAAACAAATTCACAAGTTTGTTGCTGGCACCAAGGGGAGAAAAGGAACACAAATAACTTCTGCTTTAATGAAAAGAAGTTTCAAAAGTCCAGGATCTGCTAGGTTTTCTCAGATGTTCTTTTCAACTTTTTCAATGCCAGTGTCAGGATCCTCTTCCTCCCAGGGCTAGGCTGCCTGGTCCAACGTGGGCAACGTAGCTGTCTGGCCTTGAGAAGCCTCAGCAGAGGTCTGTCCCTCCTTCACAAGCTCAGACTCTTGCCCTTGGTCTCTGCCTGAGAGATGCTGCAGCCATGGCTGTGTGTCACCATGTCCTTCATTGAGCCAGACCTGACACTGGCTTGTGGACTGGTCTTCCTAGTCTGACCATGGACCTGCCTTGTCACTGTGGACTTGCCTGATGACCACCAAACTTTAGCTGAACCAGGTTATCATCACTGTGCCTGCCCTGCTTGTCTTGCTCTGATGCGGTGGGACTCCCTCCACCACCACTGCTTCTGCCTGCCTTGCTGCCAGGCTTGGCTCCTGGCTGCCCTTTCTGTATGAAGCATCCCACCCTTGCAGCTCCCTGACAGAACTCTGGTTTCTTCACTGTCATCGTGGCTTTCTTCACAGGCTCTTTCCCAAGGATATAATCACTATACTGAATATTGGATGTGAGGTGTGACTTAGCAGACAGAAAGCTCTGGGAAAACTGTAGGGCATTGCATAGTCTAGGGGACTGAATCCCGGGGCATAAACAAAGCAATTTGTTATTCTCATGAACCTACTAAACCCACTTAAAATACCCAAGGAAAAATGAAGGTTCAGAAGGGCATGGGCATTGTGAACTGGATAGAATTTAGTTCTAATATTGGTGTTTCTGCGTCCTGGTGAGTCCACCAACAGATCCAGTGTGCTCAGATGAAAAGCTAGAGTAGTCAATGGGTATTGCTAATGGTAAGGGAATGTCTTTTGTCTCTTCCACTCTTGGAAGGAGGTTTCCCTTTCTTTTCTGTAAAAGGTAAGACATGTCAGTGGAAAGTCCCCTTTAATGCAGTCATCCAGTGGAGCAGGAGAGAGTAAAATTCATTTCCTTTCTTAGGGCAGTGACCCAAGACTGAATCACAGACTTCGCTGGGAATAAACCCTAATCCCAAAGGCATGGACGAGGTTAGGATAGTGTTTCTCTCTGGGTTTTTTTTGGCTGAGGTGACTCAATTCAGATTTAGGGGACAAAGTCAGCACCGAAGTCAGCAGACAAATGATTGAACTAGAACATAATTTGCCTGAGAATATTCTTACCAGGGATGGTGAAATCCACAGTCCTTCCCCTACTGTAAGAGTTGTGAATACATTGGGCCATATTCTTGCTACAGTGGCAACTCTGAGTAGCGCTGATAAAGTTCAGGGCTCATTTTCTCAGTAGAGAAACATGGACGTTGATGTCAAAAGCTGAGGTGCTTAAGAAATTTAGATGCCTCAAGAGCTAGATGGGGCTAGCTACAGGAGGCTCCAAAGATTTATGCCCTGAGCATTTAAATTGTGGTTAGATATCATCTTAGGCATCTGAATCCCAGTCTGGATCTGGACCTATGATATTAGTACCACTAGGCCAATCAGAGTCTCTCCCAAATACACCAGTGTAAGCAGTGTTACATGGAAGGCATGCTGAGATACTGTAACAGTTATGCAGAACTGTGGACTGAAGTCCCTGCCTGCCACAGAAGCAAGACACTGCTAATCAGCTGATTTACAGTATCTCACAGCTCTGAAAGATGGATTGGTTGCAATAACCACAGACAAGTTTGACTTTCTACTGGCTCTTCTGTGAGATCTAACTCCAACAGCGAGTCAGAAAAAGTTCCGTCTCAGTGAGACCTATGTCTGTAAGGACCCAGGAGTCCTTGTCTGTAAAAGAAGCAAAGCACTGCTTGGCTGATCTCTTGCTGCCACACAAAGCCCAGACTTTCAAGCCTCCCAATTCCAGGGAGTTTACAGGGAACTCTTGAAGGCTTTCTAAATGGAACTGGCATTCTGATGGGGCCAGGCACACTAATTAATTGTGTTGCAGGGACTAAAAAGTCTAAGAAACTGAAATACACAATCCTTTCTGGCCCTAGGAAGTTTGCTTTCTGTTCAGTTTCCAGCTCTCCACATCCTCTCCTTGAACTGCAGACTCCCAGCTTCTTACTTGCTATTTCCATCTGGAAGCTTCTCTCCCTTCAAAATGCTTTTTCATCCCTGGGAAAATAACCATCTCCCCCTACCTCTGGAGGGGTCCATCTCATCCAGTCACTCTCCCTAAAGATACGCAACCCAGAGCCCGAGAGGAAACATCACTAAGAGATGTCATCTCTTGTGTCAGCCAGTGGGTCAAAGTTGGGATAGAAATTAGTAAAGAAGGTATGGAACAACGGGTGTCGAAGGAAAGTATGAGACCGTCATGAGTTGACCCTGACTGTATGCCAGGTGCCCACCAAAGCCGCTCTATCACTCCCCTCCGCAGCTGGACAGGGGAGAGAAAATATAACGAAAGGCTCATGGGTCGAGATAAGGACAGGGAGAGATCACTCACCAATTACCATCATGGGCAAAACAGACTCGACTTGGGGAAAGTTAATTTAACTTATGCCATGCACCGTATAGTACCAAAAGAAGGGGGCGGGAAAAC
>NW_008794417.1:125026-129190 GCF_000699145.1 Aptenodytes forsteri | reverse complement strand
GTCACAAGTCCTGCCAGAAAACCTGCTCCAGCGCGGGCTCCTCTCTCCACAGGTCCTGCCAGGACCCTGCTCCACTGCGGGCTTCCCACGGGGTCACAGCCTCCTTCAGGCATGCACCTGCTCTGGCGTGGGGTCCTCCATGGGCTGCAGGTGGATATCTGCTCCACCGTGGACCTCCATGTGCTGCAGGGGGACAGCCTGCCTCACCATGGTCTTCACCACGGGCTGCAGGGGAATCTCTGCTCCGGCGCCTGGAGCACCTCCTCCCCCTCCTTCTTCACTGACCTTGGTGTCTGCAGAGTTGTTTCTCTCACATATTCTCACTCCTCTCTCTGGCTGCAGTTGCTGATGTGCAGCAATTTCCTCCCCTCCCTTCTTAAATATCTTATCCCAGGGGCGCTACCACCATCACTGATGGGCTCGGCCTTGGCCAGTGGCAGGTCCGTCTTGGAGCCGGCTGGCATTGGCTCTATTGGACATGGGGGAAGCTTCTAGCAGCTTCTCACAGAAGCCACCCCTGTAGCCCCCCTCCTGCCAAAACCTTGCCACGCAAACTCAATACAGAGATTTATCTGAGGAGCCAGAAATCATCACCACAGAATTCTATGATTAGCACACAAAGTTGTGGTCTCAGAATGAAGTTTTCTAACAAAATTGGGGTTGGCACCATATCCCTGGACTGTTGAAAATGCAGTACTTATATTTAAGAAGCCAAGAAAAAAATTACTAAGACAACTATAAGATCATTAGTATAATCTCAACAGGATGAAAAAAGGTAAGAACAAATTTTGAAGAAAAGTATAACTGAAGTCATGAAGGTAAAGACTTCAGGTAAAAGTCTTTACCTTTACTAAAAGAAGGTAAAAAAATGGAAATAATGCAGTGGACTTTTTGCCAAATGTACTATATACCAGATAAATTAATAGCTTCTTATCTTACAATAACTGATTTTCTAGACTAAGAAAACCAGGTTTAAGTCAAATGACAATACTGGAATAAAACAAATAGATAACTGGTCATTATTAAATTTAACCTGGAAACTGGATGGAGTTTCCTTTTGCTAAGTTTCCTAACAATTAAAGTTCAGGACTGGAATTTCTATTTAGGACTTTGAAATTGTTTCTTGTTTTTCCTGTAGTGGTCCTTAAATATGTTTTACATAGCTATTTCAATTAGCAAACCTACTTGAGCAATCATAATGTGAACATCAAGTAGAACTTCAGAAGCTCCTTTATCACTTTAAAAAAACTAAAATTAGACAACTTAAAACTGTATCGGTAACTTAATGTTATAGCCTAAATTTTCTCACCCTCCATAAATAAGAATCCTGATGAGCAAGTGGAAGCATAAGATTACTATCTGAAAATGTCATTTGGCAGAAAAGATACCTCAGTTTGTCAAAAGACATAAAATAAGTATTTCTATAAACCAAGGTAAATTCATTTCTATACATTGTTGTAGTCTCCATAGTGAGTAATTAAGCTGTGCGGATGGAATTTTACAGCTAACTTAGATTATACAGGCCATGTGCTACCTCGATGTTTTTTGAGGAATCAGGAGAGAAGGGGAAGAGGGAAAACTGTTTTTATGGATTCCCTTGGAAATTATTGCTTCTTTAGTTTCTGACTTCACCCTTAAAATTATAAAGATCCATCAGTCACAGTTATTTCTAGGGTGCTAGACACTCTCGTACTTCCTCATACTTAGAAATCCCAAAAAGGAAAATATAAATTGATCAGCAAGGCGGTTAAACAAACAAGCAAGCAGACGGTACGTATTGGGGAAAAAAACTTCTCCAGGTACATAAAACCCCACTAAAAAAAGTTTATTATCTGAATTAAACTATTAAGTCACTTTTTATTAATTGCTTTTTTCCTTCTTCAGCAAATACTAATGTGGCAAAGAAAAACGTTACCGAACTATCTTGGAAGCAATTAAAAGATATCAATACCTGTTCGTTACATTGCAGGTAAAAATCAGGCTCATCATTACAGTGATGCTGAAAATAAGGAATATTAAAATACCAGTTTTGCAAGATTACAGAACTACAGCATTATTTATGTGGAAGAGACAACATGAATTTACAGAGCAAACAGCTTGTAGACAGTCTCACAATGCACCTCTTGCTCTCTATGAATTGTAGAATATATCACATTCAAGCACTTATTAAATATCTGAGACCCAGTCTGCATGCCCACTAAACAAACATACAGGCTGAGATGAAATCACTTGAGGCAGAAGAAATATCCCCACTGACATCAACAGGCTCTGGGTCATGTCCAGATGCAACATTTCTTGTATGAGCAACATTAATGTATAAACATATTCTTCTGTTCACTATCAATAAGTTTGTCAGACATCCCCCAGATGCACAACATAGTGCTAGATACTGTGTCACAGGGCATAAAACATGTCTAAGCACCAGTGTTTCCCAGTTTGTATTGCTCCTTCTAGGGCACTCTGCTATTAATATTTCATGGGAGGCCTCTCCGATGGTGTTGGGTTGTTCCAGATTTGGTATGAAATACTTGGATTCTCAAGTGTCTTGTTATGAGACTGCTAAAAGCATGACAATAGGACTTCTAGGCTACACCACCTGTTTCTGTGCATTAGATTTCTAATAGATGCTACTGATGGATGTCCTCCCAGATATTGTCCATAAACTATTGTTGTAGCACCACAGTCAGAAACAGGCCCTGTAGATTTACAGAGGAGACATACTTGGGACTAGTGTTATGAGTCACTACATATCTCCTAATGTTCTTATTATACTGAAGAAAATAAACAGCTCAGGTCCTGTGTTATTATACTGTTAATAAATTTAATATTAGCTACATTTGACAAGTTAAGAAGAGCTCATCCCCGGCATGCTTCTAGGGGCATGAAATTAAAAACTGCATTCAAACATTCTGCAAATTTTAGCTTAGTGTTGCAAAATAAATCACTGTGACAAAGTAAGAAAAGCACTCTCCTACCTTGGAGAGAGAAGAAAAGATCTCAACAGAGAAAAGGTTTTTTTTTCTTTTTATTTTGCCCTTCAGTAGAGAGGCTTTATTTATTTGTACTACACCTAACTGCACATGTAAATAATATTCTGGCCATTTTATCTTGGTCTTCATTCTTCTAGAAGCATCTTTGCTGTCTTCCATTTAGTTTAGATGACTAGTGTCCTCTGCATTTTAGCAGGGCTGAACCCATGCAGCAAGAAAACATAAACTGTCCAATACCAATCTGTGTCTAAAAATGAAAGCTCTCATGAAGAATTTTAGATCATAAGGCTTGGCTTATTATTTGTTTATTCAGGCTATGAAGCCATTCTGCTATTGTCAGATTCACAGATAAATACACACAATAGCTTATGAGACATTTTCAATGCAGAAGGAATGAAACCTTCCTGATTTTGTTTTCACTTTCCAATCATATTTTTCATAGTTTGGTGGTGCCAGAAGTGTTGCTGACTGTAATGAGATTAACTAGTGTTTTGAAAAAAGAGGCAGTGTCTCTCAAAAAGAACTGTCATCCTATACAACTGTCTTTATCACTAGTTTGAGCTCCTAATGTTAGATGTTAAATAATAAGAATACAGACTAGCAGTTTTCCCAAATATGTTTACATCATCAGTACTAAAACTGAGAAGGTTCTTGTCTTTCCTCCTGCCTCCAAGTAACTTGCTTCCTTCCCAAACCCTCCCATCAGAATCAGATGGATTGTAGCCATGAAAACAACAATCTAGTTGGCTTTTGAAACAAAGAAATTTCTGGTGAGAATTAGAGTAAGTGCAAATTAATAAAGAACAGAATTAGCAGACACATGGATGAATATGATCTCTTCCCAATGGGGAAGAGTCAACAGGATGTCTGTAAAGGAAAGTCCTCCTTCATAAACCCATTAGAATTCTCTGAAGGGCTTAAAGGCCCTTAAAGTTGGCTCTACAGGCCAACTCAATTAGTAATCGTCGGTTTCCTGATGATCTCTTCCCAATGGGGAAGAGTCAACAGGATGTCTGTAAAGGAAAGTCCTCCTTCATAAACCCATTAGAATTCTCTGAAGGGCTTAAAGGCCCTTAAAGTTGGCTCTACAGGCCAACTCAATTAGTAATCGTCGGTTTCCAAGAGGACCAGCTATGTCCACTCGGCGGCCGAAAGCCGTCGCCAGAAGGCATGT
>NW_008794417.1:79553-119873 GCF_000699145.1 Aptenodytes forsteri | reverse complement strand
CTGGGGGACAGGGTTTAGTGGGCATGGTGGTGTTGGGTCGATGGTTGGACTCGATGATCTTAGATCTTTTCCAACCTCAATGATTCTATGATTCTATGATTCTATGAAAAGCAAATGGATAAAAGCCAGTTGCTTTAAAGTAAGCTAAGCATTGCAATGCTGTGCAAGCCAGGAGGGAAGGCCCTCATTTGCATACAAGTCAGGAAACACACAAGATGAAGGAACAGCCATGTCTTGCAAGGAAGGGACAAAGGGGAACTACGGATCTGTGCTGCTCCACATATTCATAAGTAAATAATACTAGATCAGAGGTAGCAAAATACATTAATGATACTAAATTATTTGGAGTAGCGAAGAAGAGGGCCGATTTTAAAGAGGGCTTCAGGGAATACGTGACATGAGAATAAATAGCAGATGAATTTCACTGTAGGTGAACTTAAAGTGTTAGACAGAAAAAAGAGTGTAATCTCATATATAAAATGATTATGAGCTTTGAATTGACTGTTGCAAGGAGGGTGGGTTCCAATCCAAGAACTGGGGGGGGACACGACATCAAATAAAACCAATATGAGCAATTTGTGAATAAAGCCAGTATATATGAGCTCAATATGACCAAGTTTCATAACAAACAAAAAGAGAAAGTTCTTCCCACAACTGGAGATAGATCTGTGGAACTCATTGTCAAGGGATATTGTAGGTGTTGGAGTTTTCCTTGGATCCCAAGGGAGGCTTCACAAGTTCAGAGAATACAAATCTATTTGGTGGTGTTAAATACAAAGAAGTTTCACCTGGCACTTGAAATCCCTCATGTGAAAATACCTGTAGGCTAGGAACTTATTAGGGCTAAATATATTATATATGGTTGCACTATTCCTACTTTTCCCTTAGCAATGTCCTGTGGCAATTCTTGAAGGCAAGGTGTAGATCTTGGTCTGCCATTCTCACTAAACACAAACAGTGGGTCAGTTACAGTAATGTTTCCATCAGCAACAGATCTGTTTTCTGAGGTCCAGTCAATCTAGAAGAGGCCTCCATACCCTCAGCTGGCTGAACACCTGCCTGCCCATGGGAAGGAGTGAATGAATTCCTTGTTTTGCTTTGCTTGCGTGCACAGCTTTTGCTTTACCTATTAAACTGTCTTTATCTCAACCCACAAGTTTTCTCACTTTTTCCCTTCCGATTCTCTCCCCCATCCCGCTGGGAGGGAGGGAGCGAGCGGCTGGGTGGTGCTTAGTTGCCGGCTGAGGTTAAACCACAACACAAGTATTATCCAAAAAGGTAATAACATGATGAGAGTTGTTATATGTGTATGCTCCAAGCCAGACATTTTACCACTGAATTTCAGATATTTTCCTTTAAATACTTTTGTATTATTCCAGGAAATGCAAAACTCTATTAATTTAGTTTCCTCTTTCTGAAAGGTATTGTGTAAAAAGGCTGCCTTTTAAAAAGAAGCAATTTGATATGAATACTGATGATTATAAAATCTAAATTAAAGATATTTTGTTTCCAAAGTCCCTAAGCAAAAAAAGAAGCCTATTCTATAAAAATATTGCAAGAAATATCCTTAGGATGAGTTTTGGTATTCTCTACTAGGCACCAATATTAAACAACATGAAAATATTTTCCATTCAGTGATATCAAGCTTGATGAATAGTTGAGGTAGTAAACTGTTTGAATGTAAAGAGCCTCTCTTCTCCATGGATTGCTGACTTGTTCTTCTGATTGCCTATGCCTGACAACAGTACATCAGAAAGCAACTTGACATTTGACATATTATTTAGACTGCAATATTAGATATTTTCAGATCAGGATGCAATTACTTAGAAATTATGCAACAAGCTGGTACTTACCAGTAAAGAAGACAGGAGGAGAACTTTGATTTAGGATGTGACTAGAAAATGAGACCTTTTCTTAGGTGACTCTTTTTTAGGGTCATTATTTAACAAAATATCTCAAGTAACAAATATCTGACATTGTAGGCCTCCATCCTTCTAGATTAAAAATCAGTTTACAAAGTCTATTTTAAAATAAACTTAAAAAAAAATAGAACACAGAACACAAACACTTCTGACAAAACTTGAAAGATCATACTTCAGCAGTTCATGGTTTACATCCCAGTATGACATAAAAACAACCATTGTAGTTCTGAGAGTGAATATGCAGAAATAAGAGTAATATGCCAGCAAAACTGCCTGTGAAATATCTATTTTGCTTCTCACTATGGCCTGAAAATCCAGCTACTTGATTTAGAATATGCAGAGATTAAAAAAGACTACTCCACCTAAATAGAGTCAGTGGAAATAGCAGACACCTGGGACATTCTCATTAATTATTTGTTGGGCAGTTCTTTCCGACCTAACTTATAAGGACACTGTCAAAGATGGTGATCCAAAATATGACTTGATTTTGTTCTTCTTCCAGTGAAATAGATGTCAATTTTTTTCCTTTTTTTTTTTTTGCTTGTTTCACACTCATGCTTCTGATTAGGTGTTAGTCTTGATATATGTATGTCATCTGGTTTACATACTCTGTGATATGCATGAGGAACCCCAAGTATAATTTACCATGGTTAGTCATAATGTAGAACACATCAACTTGAAATAGCTTCCATTTGGCTATGTGCATTTTTGAACAGTTAAAGCATTTAAGAATGGTTACCAGAAACGCTGATTCCATTTCTCTGGAACAATAACTTCCGTTATCCATGCAATGTTTTGGCTTACGTTTTATGTTCTTCTATATGTTGAAGGTGACATACTGTCATGACATTTTTTGCTCTTGTTTTTGTAAGAGCTAGGCTATTTCTTCACCTTGTTCTAATTCTGGGTTGTATGTTTGTTGCTTTGCAGGATATGAAAATGCTATGTAAGAGCCTGTACAGGTCTGAACCATTAAGAGATAAGCCATACTAAAATATGGAATGCTGCTTCTGTATTTCAGTAGCATGAAAAAATACTAACTACCAAAGTTTTTCTGTAATTTACAAGTAGTGGTTAAAATTTTAAAGCCTCCTTTTTGGCACTTTTTTTTTTTTCTCAGTCTTGTCTGCTTTTTCTTTTTTTTAATAATGAACTTTTACAAGACCAAAGGAATGCAGTTTGCCGCTTGGGATGCAATGCTTTCGTTGCTGAAACCTGTTGCAAAAATGTAGCTGAATTCAGGCATCTACTGCTCAGCATGTGATTTCCTAATGATAGACTTAAAATACCAATGCTTAGTTTGATTGGCTGTACTACAGACAGTGAAAGTGGAGGAAGGGAACATGTTTATCAGAAGAATATCTCCAAAGCATGTGAGAAAAATTTCACTACCAACATCCACAACCTCTGGTATTTTTTCCTTCTGACTAGCAAATCAACAGTGAACCTGATTTATTATCAGACATTGGTCCTGGGAAGATGAGAGCAAGAAAACTGCAGTACCTTACTCCAGGGCAAGCATTAAAGTCACTTCCAGAAGAGAGAAGAAATGAGAAAGGCTGAATGACCCTGGTATCATGAGCATCAGGTGGCTGCAAATTGGCCAGGCCTGGAGTCTTAATTGTGAGGTTATCAGAGATAAACCAGTTTCATTGATCAGTAGCTGCTCAGAAAGAGTGGAGTCATCAATGGAATGTCATAATGCTGATGACCTCACCTCTCCAGGGGGTTTAGTGAGGATTCATTTCAACTTGTCATTGCCAAAATGGTGATACAAGAGGGAGAGTTAACAGTGTTTTTCCAGTTTTTCTACCACTTTATAAGGTAAGATATAAATCAAATGGATTTCTTCAATATATTTAGAAAGAAGAGGTGGCTGTTCATCCTCTAATTCTCCTGAAATTTCTCCCTTCTATATATCTGCACGTGCCTACATTTGTGTGAGGGAAAGCAGAAGGGGAATCTCAAAATCTGGGCTAATCTTCCTTTAGTTTTCAGAATCTCTGAAGTTTAGATCTGTCTGGATCATGTTTTTGTTTTGATTTATGACTCTGTAGGTGGGAAGGTGCAGCTGCTCTGAAATTCCAGTCATAATTCTGGCTTAAATTTAGGCTTTCTGAAGTGAATGGTTTTTGAATCGGGTCAATTTCTAACTGGTGAATTTCAACAGCTGTGGAAATGAAATATCTTTAAGACAATAAGAGAGACATGACATGGAGGACTCAGGGCTGCCTTGTAGCTAGGGCCAAAATGAGATGGGAATAGATTAATATCAATAAATACCCATCAAAGAGCACTGTCCAGAGAAAAAGAGAATTGCTCTCCCTTTGATGAAGGGATAGGAGTAGCCTGAAGCCAAGTATAGAGATATACAGCTGAGATATGAAAAGGTAGAGATTCCATTAATTATTTTAAGGTTTTGAAATTCTGCACAGGCTGATTAATTTCTCTGCAAGACAGTACATGCCATGGGAATGTAAGGGCAGCTTACAGAGAATAGGGTTGTTCAGGTTGAGGGAGGAGAAAAGAATTGTTTCCTAGCTTATACATTCCCTTCGTTTTCTATGTGGGTCACTTCTATTCATACCAACCCCTGCCCCCCAAATCCTTTCTTTGCTATCACAACTCAGCCCTTGTATTGCAATGCTATTGCTTGCTATGCAAGCAACAAGGAATTTCTTATTTTCTGTGTCAAGGACTGCACTAGTTAACTTCTGCAGGTGTCAGGAAAGATGTCCTTTTCCTCTGATCTTAACAAGTCAGTTGAACTATGCAATTTTTCCATAGTTTCCTCTGAACATCAGACATCCACCTATATGATAAGAATACATCCTCTCAGCCACAGGATCCACAGAGTCAGTTGTGGAGCAGTCATGTCACTTGATCATTCAGTTACCAATAGGCCTCGCTTCCTCAAGTATCTGGGATACAGAATTATGCCAGCAGAAACCATGGCAAAGGTAATGCAAGTCTTGGCTGTGGGACAGAGTCTCTCATCACAAGATCAGCAGCAATGCCAGGTGTTCCAGCCTCCCAGTGCTCAGCTCTTTCAGCCAACATGACTATTTGTGGGGTCAATATATGGCTGCCACCAGGGAGCTGATCTAACTTAACATGTACACGCGAGAGAACAGTAACTGTTGTCTGAGCATTCTTCTTCCCTTAGCACACACAACTGAAGGATGAAGTAGAGTATTGCATGTGGTGAGCTGCTAACCTGAGGGAAAGAACAGAGGTTCCCCTCTCTTAGCTAACAAAGACAGGTGCCCTGTGTCTTCTAGTGTATTGGAGACACGGCTGTGTCACTAATCACTTGCATACATTGGTGGTGCTTGGAAGCTATTGCTGGACAGAGGTCATGCCACAGCTCTAGGAGAGGCAGTAGAGTCAGTGTTGGAGAATATTCTGTCTGCCATATGAGCCATCACTTACTCTTAATAAAACTGGTCTGTAATTCAAATGATTTATGGGGCATGGGGGTGTGACTGCCAGTCTTCTCAAAGTTGCCTGAAGCTCATTAACAGGGAATTCTTGCAGTTTCGATAGCAACTGCTGTGTTGTGTGGATGGCTGGACATTTCAAAACGTTTTCATTGTGAGTTGCAGGTCCCTCAGGTCTTAAAAATAACTTTTATGAGGATTAAAAAACACAAGAGCTCTAACTGTTATGACTGTTGTTTACATTTAGAATCAAGAAGTAAAAGAAAAATGAATGTAACACTGTTCCTTATCTCTGATTTTAATGATTATAATATTAATTCCCATGAGTAGCTTGGATCTTTAGGAGTATCTTAGGTCAAAGTAGTACTTGCATAGGAAAAATGGCAGTAAATATTATTGCAGATAAACACAGCATAAGATTTTATATTTATTTAAATGACTGATCTGTTAAAAGATTTTTGATCATCAGATGAGGTTATTTAAAAAGTATGGGAGTTCAGTGCTTCACTCTTAGCAAATGAAAAATCAAACTGAATATGGAAATACTCTTATATAACTTCAGTCACTGAAATGTTATTTCCCTGTTTTTAATGGTAGTTCTATTAGCCTTGTATGTGAAGAATGGCAACATTTATTTTAAAATATTGGTTGTATGGGATATTTCATTCCATTAGCATTTCAGGAGAAAAGCTGCTTAAATGAAAATGAGATTGATGATAGTCTAAAAGCTGAGAATCCATAGGGAATGTCAACACTGTGGGACTGGGACCTGTGCAGAGTTCCCTGGGCTAGACTGGGAACTGGAACAATACTGCTGCATTACTGTGGTGCTCCACTTGAAACAAAGAGTTGACAGAATTGATGACCAAAATTCTCTTTTTAGGCTTTGCTACTGCCAATGTTCCTCAAGAGAATAAAATGTTGTTCTCTGTGCAGAGCTGAGGAATGGTCTCTCATGGCAGCCTGTGTGGGAGCAGGGTAGTATAGACAACCCTCCCCATTGGCACAACCGTGCCTCAGAGGATGCTGTAGCTGAAATGGTGTAGCAGAGAACTCATGCACACGCTAAACAGGATTTGCAAAGATTCTTAGCATGACCAAGAATGGTTTATGTGGATGTGCTAAATGATCCTGATTCAATTTCTATATTTTTTGTTGCCTAGCAAAAGGATATCTTTTCTATTAGATGGTTCTTTTTGAAATATCAGGCATAATAAGTATTCCTATTACATCTTCTATCAAAATCTACCACAGTCTAGATGGAGGCAACCAATTCTCATAATTTCTTTAAAAAAACAAAACAAAACATAAATCTTACATCAGGTAAACCTATTGAAGTCTTGGGAAACCCATTTCTTCTCTCCCTGTCAGAATGCAGAAGTTTACTAGTCTGAATTCTAGACATGACAAAAAGATTATTCTCTATAACAGTAATCTAGTCTCATTGTATAAAACATGGTGAGATACTCCAAGCTGTAATTTCTGCTTAAAAAAACAATTTACATAACATAGTTCAATCAAGACATTCTGTCAAATACATTTTCATTGTCTTTCTTTCAACTGAGCTGTCTCTCTGACTACTCTTTTCCCAATGAAAGCCTGTAATCCACTAAGAAGATTACTTGAATCCATTTTGTCTGACTGGCTTGAAAAAAAGCTCACCGTGGAGTCATAATGATATGACTAATCAAAGTGTACTGGAACAATGGAAAGTTCATTCCACTGTCTTTTTAGCTTGGGAAGTTTTATACTAAGCTTTTTCTTTCCCCAGAGATTTTCTTTACTGAGCTATTTTATTCTAAATTTGACTTAAAGACCAATAATTCAAGTAAAGCATGAGGGTTGTTCTCCATTTCCTCCTTGTCCAGCTCTCTTCTCCAGTATGGAAACTTGTCCAGACAGGCTATAGATGAATATCCCACTCATTTCAGCTTTGGTGTGCTGGATGGAGAAGTGGGGTTAGAACCTGTGTTCCTCCCACTGTTCTGTACTCCTGTGAACATGCAGAAGACTAGAGAACTTGCAAGGTCAGGTTACGTAGTCTGGTTATCTAGTGCTAAATTGTAAGATAGAAATGTATAGTATCTAATTTCTTTTACTGCCTGAACTACTGTTTACAGTAGTACAATATACTGTGTAAATTGTTTCTCCATGCTTCCTAAACTAAAATGAAGATTGATCTGTATCAAACACGTCCAAAGTGAAAGTGTCAATATAGCCATCTCCATAATACTGTGACACACCTTGCTGTATTTCCTGATGAGAACTGAAGCACATGGGAAAGTCATGGTCTAGCACTGCCTAGAGCATGACATACAGTTCACATCCCAAGGAAAAATAAGTTGGGATAATTGTGGTTCAGTACTTACTCTGGACTTAAATCTTCCAGGATCTGTTTTTGTCTCTCAGTCTCTGTGATGTCAAAATTTGCCATTAGGTGTCTGGAAACATCAGGGTAATCCATGCACTTGAGTGCAAGTGTCTCCCTTCAGTCACTATGTCATTATTCCCATGGAGCTAAGCTTAGAGCTATTCAGTGCTGTCTCCTATAGCATTACCTTTTCAGAACACAATTCACAAATTAACTAGCTGAAAGATAAGTTGTATTTTAAGAGGGTCTCATAATCTTTTCGCTATAATGACAGGAATTCTCCAGACTCACCAGAAAGACCTATGAACTAGATTAGACTATGAAGATTCATGGACTCTAGCAAATTCCCAGCCCTGAGAGAATTACTTTTTTTTTTTTTTTTTTCTCATCTTGCTGGCTGAAGAATTAAGGAACTGGTGAATAATTGCCCTTGTTGATCAGTCTCAGTGACAAGCTTCAAAGAACAAATGAATTATAATTACTCGTCAAGTTCCTCAACACACTCCTAGAATGTACCAAAATCCAGCATGGGGAATAAGCACCCTGTCTATAGCAGAAAAAGCAAAAGCTCCACCAAAGTCTGCATAAGAGTCATAACCAGACTTTAAGTACCAAGCCCTATGAATTTTTTTCAGTTAGGATTCACATCTTTAAAATACATCAGCTGTACCTCAGGCAGATGTTATTTGCAAGCATACAATTAATCTGAACAAGCATTATAGCTCTCATGTCAACTGGCAAGACCACAGTAAAACTGGCCAAGCTGATTGGGAGCTGACCAACTAACAGGCATAGTTCAAAATGGAAACTATGTCACTGGAAAAGAAAAAGACTGAATGACAAGCATATTTTCCATTAAGAGTGCCTTTTAATAGAACAGGTGGAATTCAAAGTCTGGAAGAGAGAGTAGTCTTTAGTGGGCAGGTCTATGTATCTTGCAAAGACTTCAGTCTTTATGAAATGCCACAGTATTGGAAAGACACTATTACAATGAGTTGTACTTGTTGTGCTCCCAAGATCATTTACATTCTTGGAAGAAACAGCAATTTAGATGTCCAGAAAGAAACACGACAGAGGAAAGAGTAAGCCTATGCTTTTGAGTAACAGAATAACTGTGATGGAAAAGGTGGGTATAAAATATGTATGAATCTCAACTCTCTACTCTGTTTTAGTAGAGACTATCTTTGGGGATATTAGATTATTTTCCTTCTATCAGTGGCAACTTTACAGTTAAGATAATTCCTTTTCTTCACTGCGGGCATCAAATCATATTGTTCAAATATAGTGCAGGGGTTTGTGGTCAAACCTGAAGAGATTTTCCAAAGCAAAAATTCTAGTTTGCATATTGCAAATGAGTATATTCTATTAGCTGAAATAAAATACCTCTCACAGGCTTGCATTTCACATGAACGGCCTTTTCCTCTTTAGCCTTGACTCCTAAAGCTGCTTCTGCAGTCAGCTTTACTATCAGTGAGCTGATTTAGAGAAGTTTATTGTTGTGTTCCTGCAGTCACACAGGAAATATTGCATCCGCTCTGTCCCAAAGGTGTGATCCCCTTTTCACAGGTAGCAGTGCAAGGGGAAGAACAACTTCTACGCATCTGACTGAGAACAGTGGTTCACAAGTTCTACTCCTCTTCCTCTAGAATAAAATCTAATATCACCTTGCAGCAGCAGCACCTGCTTCTGGAATATTTGCAAGCCTCTCCAAGTTGGTATATTACCTTTTCTAGCTTGGCTGGTAAATTAAAGTGGTGCTTATCTTTATAATAAAAATAAAGCCTTTGACGTACTATAACAAACAATCCCATATCCAGTCATCTCTTCTAGTCTTCAATCCAGACTTGGGCTTTGCATCATGCATACTCAGTAGGACACATCTCTTCACATCTTTCTCTGGAAATGTTATTCTAACTGGCTGGTATTGACTAGACAGCTTTTTTCTCTCTGACTGGTAGTTAATCTTTATCAGCTTAAGGGCTTCGCTTACCTCGTAGCTGCTCAGTTAAACTTCCATTGACACTTTCTGGTATTTCCAAATGGAAATCTGGCCTGGTACCTCTAAATATGAGCGACCTGTAAGATTTGTTGTAGGCAGGAGAATTTTCAGAATGCAAAGTTTTAGCCTGGTTGTCTGTATTGCATTTGAAATGAAATGGTGACTGCAGGGAAACTGATTGAGCTGTAAACTGCATAGTGTTGTGGTTTAACCTCAGCCGGGAACTAAGCACCACCCAGCCGCTCGCTCACTTCCCCCCCCATAGGTAAAGCAAAAGCTGCACACGCAAGCAAAGCAAAACAAGGAATTCATTCAATCCTTCCCATGGGCAGGCAGGTGTTCAGCCATCTCCAGGAAAGCAGGGCTCCATCACGCGTAACGGTTACTTGGGAAGACAAACGCCATTGCTCCGAACGTCCCCCCCTTCCTTCTTCTTTCCCCAGCTTTACATGTTGAGCATGACGTCACATGGTGTGGAATATCCCTTGGGCCAGTTTGGGTCAGCTGTCCTGGCTGTGCCCCCTCCCAGCTTCTTGTGCACCTCCAGCCTTCTCAGTTGGTAGAGCATGGGGAGCTGAAAAGTCCTTGACTAGTGTAAGCACTGCTTAGCAACAACTAAAACATCGGTGTGTTACCAACATTGTTCTCACCTAAATCCAAACCACAGCACTGTACCAGCTACTAGGAAGGAAATTAACTATCCCTGCCAAAACTAAGACACATAGACATTTCTTCTGTTTTCTACCTCTTATCCTTATTGACCACTTTTGAAATGCATTATGGTTTTTACCATATGTTTTCATGCTCTTCAACCTATTCAATTCCCTGTGTGAGCAGCATCTTGCTATGTGTATTCAACTTCATCCTATGACACACAAGACTTCTTCCAACACTTTTGGAAACACACCTGTGGTTCTAGAAATTCCTTAAGCAATGGCTATTAGTCTTGTAAACTTGAATCCTTTGAATGCAATGTTAGCTACTCCTTTCAGTCTAGGACTATGATCTACATCTCATCCTTTTCTTATTCTGAAGATTTATGTAATCTAGGTGGTGCTGGAAGAGCTTAATGGTCAGATAGAATAGGGTCCTAGACTATGAAGAGACATTGCTAATGGTTGTTTCAGAAGGGCTGGAAGTTCATAGTTATTCAAAAACGCATTCACAAAAAAGATGGAAAGGGCTTTAGATTGAGTTAATCTATTTCAACTCATATGTTCTGCTAACAGCAATAGCAGAAGATTGTTTTAGAGTAAGGTAGGACTTAAGACAGCGTAGTGTAAAAATGTTAAATCTATAACAGCTGTTTGGCAGGTCTGGTTGGTTGTGCACTGAAAGTAGCCTAACACAAGTTTAAGTAAGCCATTTTTGGTTTGCCACTTCTTTCTTTTTGGCACAAGGCAGTAAGCAACGTACAGGCATAATGAGAATCAGGAAACAACGAACAAATAAAATCTGGCAATGGGCTGATGGTAGACATAAAACTGTCTTTACAATTCATCTCCACAACAGTGGCTGAACTATGTGAATTTCCAAAGCCATCTTAGTCATGCTGTTTTATCTAGTTTGAAACGTTATCTCTTACTGTCTCCTGATGCAGACACTTTTCTATGGAATACCCTTCAGAAATAATTTATCTGAAACTTTGATTGGCTTTTGTTGGTAGAAAATGACAGCTACATGAAAATAAGCTGGATAAATTACTGTTAGACAAATAGAGGAATCTGTGGCTGACCTGTTACTGAAAAAAAAAAAAAGTTTTATTTTGTCAATTTTTGCATTTGAAGGCAACTGTCTAAAGATTAAGTCTGTGTGAAGAGCTTCTCTTCAAAAATTCAAACTATGCCTGAGATTTTAATACACCTTGCTATTTTGTTGATTCATCAGGCTTCTTCTGGTCTTAAATTGTGACTTTCTCTTTTTATATGTAGGATGATGAGTCACCCTTTTTTTTTTTTTTAACAAGCCCATGGAATGGATTTATTTCCTGCAGTAGATTTTGGTGAGGATATTAAGTTGCTGAATTGTCATGGTAACAAGAAGTAAGTAGTAGCTGATGGAATAGTGAGACAGGCTTGTATTAAGCTTGCTATCAATATATACAAATGCATTAGATTTTGAACATTTTTGGTTCCTTTCATGGAATAATACTGTGAGGTAGTTTATGTTACATGGCAGATTTACACTCTGTGGATTATAAGAGGCAATAAATTTCAGAGGAACAAATGTTTTATTTTTATATGTGGAGAACAATATAACTGTATGTGAAGAACAATATAATTGTACGACTAGTACAGCAGACTTTTCTCTGTCTGACATTGAATTCAAGTGTGCAACTTTATGTGAAGGAGGCACTACCTTTCATGATCTCTACTTGGTGATTTGCAGGCTTCCTTTTCCAATCTTCGACATGGTCAGCAGCTCATCTGTCTGCTGGTTAAGGTCTTCTTTGCTTCTTTCTCTCCACTACATAAGAGCCATAAAATATCTTCTTATCTTTTCTTTTCTGGATACAGAAGAATAAAATCTGTTTTCAACAGCTGTTCAAGACTCCACACGCTTGTGAAAGTAATGGCTGATAACACCCACCACTGTAAAGATGACTATGGTAAATTCAGTGTGGCATACCTGTTAATCCAAACCAGAACATACATGCAAGTTCTGCTAAACCATAGTGTTTGATGTCATACTGTTCAGCAAGTTTTTTGGAACAAGGAATTCTTCAGCTGGTCCCAACAATACTGTTGTTGTGGCTCATCCAAAACCCTCATCAGACACAGGAAACGAGCCTTGCATTGATTTGTAAAGCAAACATTCAGATAAGCAAAATA
Organism: Aptenodytes forsteri; assembly: GCF_000699145.1. Taxonomy (NCBI): domain Eukaryota; kingdom Metazoa; phylum Chordata; class Aves; order Sphenisciformes; family Spheniscidae; genus Aptenodytes; species Aptenodytes forsteri. Next base: position 107,310 of record NW_008794417.1, on the reverse strand, counting down.
GAATGCTACTTAACCATCTCTTAGAAAAAGATAAAGGCAAATTGTATTCCCTATTTGTCTAAGGTAGAGAGGAAACAAATTAAAAGAAACTAGAGCCATAAACACTTTACACAGAAGCTGTGAACAAGGAAATTCTGTGCAACATGTGCAAGAGAATGTTCATGGCTTTATGCTATCTTTCTGAGTTTTACACTCCTGGATGGCTCTAGGAGGCATATCTTCTAGGCACATCTCTGCCCAAATTCTTTGCTCCGATGCCCTGTCAATTCTGAGATGAGGAGGCCCTGCTCTGTCCTTTCTAACTTGTTGGTAAAGCACAGTCTTGCATTATTTGTTGGACTCCCAGTCCTGGAAGAATACCCACAAGAACATCCTTAATGCAGCATTTTACCTACTTAGAAAAGGTTGGAGTAGGAGTGAGAGTATTAAAATACAACATTTCTCTTTACTGCCTTATAGTGGCTAAGTAAACAGAGCAGTGTATTTTCGGAAAGGTGTCACACTGCTAAACAATACTGATTTCTACTGCTGAGAGTAATTGATTATTTCTTCCTAAGTAGCACTCTTTCTCTTACAAGCAGTTGTAGGTGTTTATTGATGTACCAAAAAAAGTCTAACTGATCCTGTCATTTTGCCTTTATAAGTTGTGTTGCAAGTTCTTTTCTATGTCATCCTCTACCAAATTGAATTCTAAGAATCCAATAGTAAAATATTTTCTACAAGCTACATATAATTCTTGTTGCATAGTTCCTATGTGTGGGAAACTTCCACTGAAATTTATTTTAATTATAAACATCTTCTGTGAAAGTTCATGAGAACATATACAATTAATCTAAAAGATATGACATAAAAATGTTATTCTTTTTGAAGGAGTAACATTCTGGTCTTAGAAGAGACAGAGACCTTTTATTTGCGCACAGCAGAATGGGGACACAAACAGTTTGGAGACCCCATGTAGCACTGCGATACAATAGACAAAAACCTGAAAATCTGAGGACACGTTTTGTCTCTCATCTTCAGAGAAATTTTTTATCAAAATTTTCATGCGCACATACTCTTTTCCAACCCCATGTTTTATTTCAGAGTCTTGTTAGTGTGGCCATTTGACTGAAATTTCATTTCATCTGGAAGTCACAGTTCCTGCACATGTATAGATGAACTCTGCAGCACTGACATAGAAAATCCAGAATTTTGCATTAGACATGCTGCTATGATGTATATTCAGTATACAACTCTGCAGTAAGTGCTATGGATACCTTGCATTGACAGCATATGAATAAATCGATTGTATAGGACATGCACAAAAGAAATGGATCTCAAACATGCTATTACGCATGCTCTTCAGGAAGCAATTATACATTTTTCTGCTTAGAAAACCCAGAGCAGAAATATAGCAGCATTACTTTGACTACCTGGCAAAATTATTATCTAATCTTTCCTATTTGTTTCCACATGATGTCTTCTGTTTCCCTCCACCCATCCTGGCTTGCCTTCTCATTCATCAGCTATAACTGCTCTTTAATATCACAAGCTACTTTTGTATAGGAGGTTCTCATATATTGCATGTTTCTACACTACCTAGAATAGTGCAGACCAATATACCTGAGATATTTATGTGCAAGTACAAGCCATTTTAAAATAACAATGAAGCTTTTATCATTCCTCCCTTTCCAAAACTAACTTTCAGAACTGGAGATTAATATTATATTATTTGCAGGTAACAGGAATCTTTATGTCAGCATGGGCGCATTTCAGTACTTTAGCAGTTGAAGTGCTCAGGAGCATTTAGCAATGAGCAATTTGTGATTTGTCGTTTGTTCAGTATTATTAGGAAACAGCAAGATGTTTATCAATAAAAAGGCCAGTGAGCTAAATGTCTAAAGCCTCATAAATTAGTTAAAAAGAAATCAGCTCTGATCTTTAGTGGATCCAATTCCCACTTCATTAATTGCTAATTGACTTGACAATAAAAATATCAGTTCAAATAACAAGAACTGAATTACAATAACTGCTCAAATGTCTGTTTAGATAAGCATGAGAAAATAAAAGTAACTTACCATGAAAATTAAAGTTAAAATGCATTCAAAATCCATTGGCATAAGTATTAAGCTAGAACTGTTTTTCTTCATGCCAAAGAACATTATATTTTATGGAAAATGCCTTCAACAGGAAAAAAGGTCTCTCCGCTAACAGCAGAGTAAAACACATTGTGATGATCACCCTTGTAGTTTTGAATATTTCAGCTAATTTTCTACTGTCATGGTAATAAATATTTAATTGCATGGATTGAAAGAGAAAAAATAGAAGTTAATTAGATTTGCATCATCTAGGAACTCTTTGCTGTTATTTTTAATTTCTGCTGTCTAAAGCAGCTCATGAAACTTAATAGCACACTTGAGTCTGATGCTTTTGTGAAATACCATTTCCACTCCCTATTTAAATGTGAAAATCTATATTAATGCCACATTTGGAGTGAGGATTTACAGTAACAATTTCAGCACATCTAATGTTATGTTCACATAATAATACTTTTCTTATACAGTAACCTAAACTGCTAATAAATAGTTGTTTTGAATTCCAGAAAGGAGCTGCCTTTTCAAATTCAACTGAAAGATTCTTGATTCTTCACTGTCCAACAAAGATACTGATGCAAGTGCTTGGGGAGATGATGAACTGTCATTGGAGTAATAATTTTGATTTTCTGCTGGAAATAAAATCCTTTTCATAGTGTGACATGGTTTCCAATCCTGTGCAGTGTGAAAGCTTTCATGATGAATTCAGAGTGAACAATTTCTCTCTACTTCTCTCTTTGACTCTGACTTCAATTTGTTTTCTTAAAGAAAAAGAATAAATTTCACATAAGCCTGTGTTCCAAATGTCATTGCACGTGCAGTGGCTTAAGGCTCCTGTAGTTTAAGATACCTCATAAGAGGTGTCCAACAAATGTTGGACAAAACTTGTATACATAGCCGGTGAAATTCATTACAAATGTTGTCCCTCACAACCATTCGTCTCTGCTCTCATTCTCTTTCTACAAGCAAAGCCATGTCTTTAGCACAGTGAACACCAGCCTGTGACTCCCTCATTTTAATGTCTTTGGCATTTTGACTCAGATTTTCAGATTGTCAGACTTGCAGACTCATGAATAAGCTGTAGCTGCAGCATGTGGCGTTCCAGGAGAAAAGTTTCTAATTTTTTTTTTTTTTTCTTTTCTTCCCACTTCAGATCTTAATTATACATAATCATTATCTCCAGAAGAGCATTTTGACATCATTTTGCTGCTCAGCTGTCAGGTTACATTCAGTAGAGAGACCAGCATTTCTTATCTCAGCATCTTTCCTGGGCACAGCTTGCGGTCACAAATTGAAAAATGCAAAGTAACAGGCATTGTTTGTCTTTAGAAAGTATTCATTATTCCTTTTTGCTCTTCATTTAACAATGTGTTTTCATTTCACAGTGTTATTCTGTTTCTAACTATGTCCTATGGGCAGATTTCAATAGACAACTCTAAGCTTAAATGTGAAAATAGATGTAAAAGAAAAGAATTTATTTCTTCCTCTGGGGTCGTGCAGTCCAATACCCCACTAGAAGGCAGACAATCGCCAACGTAATCAGGTTAGCCATGGCTTTGTCTGGCTAAGTCTTATAAACCCCCAAGGACAGAGATGCTGCTCCCTCTCTGGACCACCACCAGTTCCAGAGTTGTACCACACTCTTTGTGAAATGGTGAGAGGAGACTGGACTATCTCACACATAACAGCAAGTTTCAGGGCCAGAAGACCTGGACAGATGACTTCAAAAAGCAGCCAGCACATTGTATGCTTGCCTGCTGCCAGTTATGTCTGTCATCTTTTTTTTAAAAAGAATTGTCCAAAAAAGTGTTTTTCTAAGGCCAAATTTAGAATAATGTAATTGTTAACCCACTGTCATGTAAAATGGAGGAAAAAGGAAATTGACCATGCTATGTGTAAGGAAGACATGCAACTACAGGAGTACAGAAGCGAAAAATCTTTTGAAATCAATTTTGACTTTCTTTTTCTCTACTAAATTCTCTTTTCATCTCATTTCAGTCAGGTAGGTCAGGCGTTTGGATAAGCAGTGGTACAAACACTGCTGTACTACTGATATGGCAAGCAACAGTTTCAGTACATATTTGCTTATTTTTCAGTCAAGAATAATGACTTTTTAATTGTTGGTTTTTTTTCTCCTACTGTTGTTGAAAGTGAACAGAACACTACTCAGATTGTTTACAGAATAAAAGAAGAGAATAATTTATTTCAATGTACTTTTGTCATTATACTTTTTACAGTTCCATGCTTGTGAAAGTTAGTGGAAGAGAAGAGAGAGAATATGAGAAAAAGTGAGATCCACATCTGAAAGAGGCAATCTTAGGTGTCCTATTAAAGGTGGGATATTCAGTACCGAAGATGGGTAATAGGTGGAATTTTTTTTTCTGTCAGTGGTGAATGCAGGGCTTGAATGGTGAATGGGGGAGTTAAAACAAGTGACAGTTAACTTTGGAAGCACCAGTGCCAGACTATGTCACGGGCCACCTTGTATAGTATTTATTTATGTGATGAATTTCTTTAATTCTGTCCTTCTCCACACAGAAATCACTTTCAGTGGTACTGCCTGGATGAATTCAGACATTGCACAGCAAGTTAGCAAGCACATCTGAATTAATAGCTTATTTGCAAGTGTCAAGCTGCAAACAGTGTAGGCATCATCCTTAGCATTGATCATGACTAGACAGCACATTTCTAAAGCAAGTTTAATACATCTATGGTAGCTGCTAAGTGTTAAAGAGTATTCTAAGCACATGCTAATAAAAATGCATGAACTCGTATGCTATAAAATAATACCAATTTCCCTAGGCCTAGAGAAGGCTAACATGCATAAAAGTTTCACATTTGGGTCTTACCCAGGATTTTTGCTGCCAACTAAAACACCACAACTTTGAGGTTTTGAACTTTATAGACTTAATTTTGCCCTTAAAGGAAAATATGTACTCAGCTCGCTTTCAAGATTATGACTGAAATATTTAATAGGAGATTTTTACAATTAAGATAACATCCTGATAACACTCTTCACAACAAGTGAAATGCTAGTCTTCTGCTGGCAAACCTCCAACCCAGACAATACAGCTTATCTGTGCACTTTCACTGGCATATACATTCTACGCTCACTTTCATAAGGACTGTTGTCTAGTGCAGTCATATGTTTAACAGCTACTTTTCCTGTCATGAAAAACTTAATTTCAATAAAGAATAAGATTATCGAGTGAGGTGGCTTAGAAACATTTCAGGATCATTCTGATTTTACAGGATTCCAAAAAGGAGAGGTAATTGCTCCTATCAGGAACTTTTTAAGATACCTTTGCATCTAAGAGCATGTGTATGCCTTGACAATGAAGATAGGAAACATATTTCCCTCCAGTAACTATGGAAGTCACAACGAAATTTAACCAGCACCGTTTCATATCCTCTTGACTGACTTATTAAGAGTAAGTGCCCAACTCCCATGAGTTTCTTCAGCTGCATGTCAAGTTTTCTCTGTTCATTTTGCCCTAGGGAAGAGTTTGTCTTGCACCTCAGTAGACTTTCTGGCCCTTGAGCAACTTGAGGACAAAACTTTCTCCTTGAACTCACATACAATGTACATGGTCAGCTTCAACATAACAAGTTCCTGGTACATGATAGATCTTTCTTCTAAGTGTAGAACACAAAAAGGGCTTAAAATGCAGAATTGACAAATATGGCCATAACTGAGAGACAAAGTACAAGTGTTCAAATCCTGACACCACTGCATGCTCTTAAACCAAGAGGGGTGTGGATTCCAGGACAGTAGTCTTAGGAGGAAAAAAAGCTTCTTAATGTGCTATACCTCAGGGTTGTTTATATGTGAGCAGAGTATTCCAGTTCTATATCCAGGGTGTGCCTATCCCAGCATTGACATCATGTGCTATATAACCAAGTGGGGATGAGCAAAGTTCCCATTTTCTGCCAAGACATGTTTGCTGGATGGGACTGGTATATAGAAAACCAAATCCACTTATCTGCACGGTTCTCTTACTCATGATACCCATTCACTAGTAAGCAAACTCAGATGATGTTTTCCTTCTAGAGCACAAATGAGATCAACTCCAATGGAGTTTGGTTGATTTCCAAATATCATCCTTATGATGATCTCTCAGTTTTGGAGAAAATGCGACATAAAAGATTTACTTTCCATATCAATAGGAAGTGCCAGCAAGTCAGTACCTAGGTCTCCTCTGGGTACAATTTTTGTTGCTTTGACAGGCTTGCTGTCTTTCTTCAGATTCTGTTGTTACCAAAGGTTCTACCAAGGTAAAATAGGAAAAGGCCACATAATCTTCACTGTTCCAATATATCAAAACAAATTCAGTACCAGTACTCCTACATCTCTTCTTTAGGTGTCTGAAAGCCATGTCACTTCTCCTACAGTAATTGATACAGAAGTTAGACTCGTTCATCCCAGGCCCAAAACTCTCCATTTCACAATACAGAAGTTAGAAGAGGGTTTCTTCTGCCAGTTTTTTTTCTTTCTTTTCCATTGAAAGACATCCTCACAAAGAGTCTACTCTGTACACTCACTTGGCTAAACTGACTGTCTTCAATGTGCTGTGTCTGTTGACCTATTTTCACTTTGAAGCTGTTAGTTCCAACTTCTTTGAAATACTTGTTTGAACTCAAAGTACCTGGACCATAACTCCATTAGATGCAGATACTGAAGCACACTCTGCTATTTATTTTGTCCACTCTTTCCTTTTCCTGTTGACTAGATTCTCTGTTTCATTTTAATCTCACAAATTTCCAGATTTCTCAGAGATTAGTTAAAATGCTTTCTCCAGTAAAAGATCCCTTGCCCTAATGGAAATTAAGTTTATTACTGTAGGTAATTTTGGATCCCTGTCTTTGAACAATTGCTCAGATAAAATTATTCACTTCTTCCCAAATCAATGGATGTTGTTTTCTTACCTGCTGGGGTGTGAGGAGCGTAGCAGAAATACAAACATTTTGACAGCCTGTATGGCAACTTAGGGAGCCACAATTTTCCTTACAAAGAATGGATTAACTCTTTGGACACCACTAGAATTTCTCCCTACTGTTGTGTTTGAATTTGAATTTTCCTTTGACTGACTTAATTAAGTAACTGTGCAGTTTTCTTTCTCAAGCATCATGTCTCTGCACCAGAATTTGCTGGTTTTGCGCTAAGGGTTATTAAGGCCTCTTCTTTTATAATCACATGTTCAGACTTTCCAAGAGATGACCCAGACTCTTTCCATCCAATCTTAAAAGACCCAGGCTTTCAGCCATTTCCATACGAAGGAGAGCAGTTTGCCTTGTGGTATGCTATGAGACTACTAAACTAGATTTGTCCTTCAGTCAGGCCATCCTCCAGATCAGATCACCAGAAGAAATCCTCATCTTTGACCACTGCTGCCAAGCTGATGTGGAACATGAAAGTGACTGGTCAGTGACATCCACAGAGCGGTTGTAGACATGGGTTATTTCTTAAAGATAGAAAGCAAGGCTACTCATAACTGAAATTCCTCAGGTACATTTCCTTTCCATTCACCTTTCCTTTCACCTCTTTCAGAATCCTTCAAAATTCTTGGAGGTTTGTTTTGTTTTTCACTTGAAAGAACAGTAAAATAAACCTGGGTGTGTCTTCTCTATCTAACTATATATGTGCTTCAGGAATGGGGAAAAGCAAACAAGCCCTTCACAAAGTGAAAAAAGATTTCTGCACATAATGGCAAACAAAAAATGTTGTGAACAAAATTTAGATGTGAACAAAAAATAGATTGCTTGTCTAGAAACATTTCGGTTTCTGGTTTCTTACATCTCTTTTTGAACCTACTTTAAAAAAATTAACCCTTAACATATTTTTGAAGCCTTGTGGCTCATTTCGTTCTATCACCATTACTCATCTATCAGATGTCAAATTGGTGGCCTTTCTAGTCTGTTCTAACTTAACTGAAGACAAGCCTCAACTTGCATAAGGTCTCTCACCACCTCATGAGAAGTAGACATATCACCAGAAGTAGACATATCACAAGAACTGGAAACAAAACTTAGGCTTGCAAGCTGGCAGCACAGAACATGAAGAAGAATGTTTTTCAACAGACATTTCTCATTATGAATAGAAGGAAAGAATCAGAGCTGACCTGGCAGCATGCTGAGGGCTCAAATTACCCAGCACTTTTGATGGGCAAGAATTTCACTGAAAAATAAGTATATGGGAAGAGGGTAACCAGTCTCAGTAATTAAGTTTTCTTCTGGGGTTCATCAAGCATTATTTTGCTTTACAAAAAAAATCATGTAATATGTTAAATGATTGGCATAAGGAAAAATGGGACACTACAGTTGTATGCACAAATTATTATTGTTTTGGCTGGAAAAGGAGTATTTTGTTTAAAGGATTAAGTTTACAGATGGTTTTTTAAATACCCCAGTACTAATAAATAATACTGTTTCTTTATAATTCACATCTCTGTCCCTCCAAATCATGACACTTTCTACTACTTAGATAAAATCCAAAACCACAAAATACTTTTCTCTGAAAGACCCCTGCTGTGTGAGCTTTACCTTTCATACCTCTTCTCCCTAATCAGGCCAATGCAGGAACTCTCTTCCCAAAATCTAGCTTGTATCTTTCCAAACTCCTCTGTGGATCTCCAGAGGTGTGCACCCTGAAATTAGTAGCAACTGCCAGACACCCCAGTTCATATGTGCACTGTGGGTTTTCATGTAATTTCCTTTTTTTTGTACATACACCATAAAAAATCAAGGTGATCTCTCAATTTCCTGCAGGGACAGGTATAGCAAACCCTTAATATGAAGAATTCCTGCTACTTTGACTCTCAAAGCAGAATACAATGATCTGCTGTTGCCCAAGACTTCTCTTTGTCTTATCTTTTTTATTTCATGTCCACAAAGCAAATTAATTTTTGAAGGTTAGAAGTATTTTTGGGGGTGAAAAAAGAATTCACATGCTTCAAGGAAGAGAAGTTTTATAAAAGACAGTTTAAGAAAACTGCCAAAAGTCTTCCAGCTGACATAAAAAACTGCATGACAATTTTCAATGATCAATCCTGTATTATCATGACATTCAACCAGAAAGAATATAAATTACTTCTATTTGCATTTAGAGTTCTATTTGTTTTTTGGATCATGGAGAACATACTTGTTTGTACTGAGTAAGCAGCAGGATTTTTAATAGGATCTCCTTATTTGTTCAGAGATTTTCCCTTTGGAAAATGAAAAAAACCAAGTGCCAGAGGGCCTGAACATTTATTTCTTCAGTCTGGTTTTGCTTCAGCAGCAGCTTTAGTAGATTTGAATTCTTTGGATGTTTGCACCCCATGGGTGTACAGTCATCTATTTTTTGATAGAAGAGAGTAACAAAACAAGATGTATAGTATGATTAAGATGTAGTGGGAGGGGTGCAAGAGTCACTTTTGTCCCAGATAGGAAGTGACAGGAGCCACAGTCCTGACTTCCAGAGGAAGCTCCGCCCTGATAGCTGTCACATGACTCCACCTTTTTGTGCTTGAGCATCACCATTTTAGAAACCGTTATTCCCCATGTGTTCAGAGCCATCCCTGCAATTGGCTGGCAGGACCAGGCTACCCAGATGTACATCACAACAGGAAGCCTCTGTCTACTGCATACGCAGACACTTTGACAACATCATGTTTTCACACTGCTCTGTGATTGGCTGGTTGCCATTTCTTGAACCCATCATATGCACAAGATCACAGCCCACCCTCCTGATTGGCTGCTTATTTTCTTTAGACTACAAAGTGCTCATATATGAAAATACACCTTTCTTTATCTTTATCATCTTTATCTTTATCATCTTTATCTTTATCATCTTTATCTTTCTTTACCTTGATATTAATATGAATGCACAAACAGGAGAAATAGTTTAATGGGATGGCTTTCATTCACAGGTGCTCAGAAGAATGCACCAAATCTGAGTTGGATTTCTTTAAAGTATTCTTGAATCAAGGTCTTTGATGTCAGCTGACATCTTTATTATAATCAATATAGTTGAGATCAGGCAATGAGTTAGCCCTTGAGAAATATATGTCAGGACACATGTAACAGGTCAATGAAAGAGTATTATGACTCAGAGAACTCATCGACAGAGTGTTTGGAATATTATTTACGAGTGAAAGAAATATTTTTTTCCACTACTCAAAAGATTTCTTTCTGTCTCTGCTGTCAATGGCAAGTGGCTCTTCCCCTTCCTCTCAAATCTTTTTCCAGTTTCTTTTGGATAAAAAGGGAAAAAGTAAGGTGACTAATAGGGAGTGAGAAAGTGGGAAGGTACACCATAACCAGAATACAATAAAATAGAGAAAAAGAATATGAAGATTGGATAAAATTAGAATTTAGAGCCAAAACAATTGCATAGAAGGAAATTATATTCTATTTCTGGGCCAAGAGAGTAGAAAGTTTACCATAATATATTGCTGAAATACTGAGGGACAACACAAGAAGCTTGGGAGACTTTTGAGAACTAAACTTATAAATCTTAAAATATAGCTGTCATTTTTTGCCAGCAGGTACCAAAGTGCCTACAATATATTAGAAAATTAAAGCCCAGGACTCTTCCAGGGCTGTGGAAAATGGTAATAAAAATGTTTGTATTGATATGAATGGAGAGTGAATGTGAAGGCATGGGTTCAAAATACCAGCAGAAGGCTTGTAAAAATGCTATGTATTGCTGACAGCTACAGCAGCCGGTCATCAAGATCCTAGCACACATCTACCTGCAATTTCTCAGGACGACCAGATCTGAAACAGTGACTAAATTCTGATCAGTCACAGAGGTGGGACAGGATGGAGATTAATCACAGCTTCTGAAGTGTATGGTGAGACACATGCAAATTCAGCACACTCCTAGAAAGAACTCAGGAAGTGTGGGAAGGGGTGCAAAAACTGATGTCCCTTGTCCTTCATGTCATTGCAAGCAATCCTTAATAAATCACTTATTAATCACTTAATAAAATTGTGATGGCGATGGACCAGACCACTTTTTTTTCTTTTAAATTGCCGCTAGAAGTACCTGCCACTCATATCTGGATTTTTTTTTCCAAAGAAAACATGCCTTTTCTCTAAATAGGTTTTATGGAGTCTTACACGCAGAAACTAGTAACGAGTTTGTTTGTCCCATTTCTGGTGTTATTATTTTTTGACTAAAGTTTGATTCTTTAAAATATCTTGGGGTTTTTTTTAGTCACCAGTTGAGTCAAATCTCAACATTATGTAACTAGCTGCCATTCATTTTAGAAATAATAAAAAACCTGAAAACATCTTTGCAACCTAAACAAGAAAACTTCTTATTGACTGAATTAATTTTCCTTAGAAAAGAATGTGAAGAAGTCACCTATCAGGAAAAAAATGAGTATTGCCATTTCAAACCCCTCCATAACATGCAATCCTGTGTTTTATTCAGGCCTTTGAGAGTCTTCCATTCTCATTTTCAAAAGATATCAATAGCTGTATACACTTATTAAGTCTGTTTGGATTTGTCTTATCAGCATTTAATTTAAGAAAAATAATTAACTTGACTTTCATTTAAGAGTCTGTGGAAATTGTTTCAGGATCCCTTTTAGGATAGAACGTCCTAAAGTAATTACGTCTTGGAGGTATTCCCATCTCATTCTTTTCCATGACTAATATAACTCATATTTGATTAAACCTTATTAGGTGTTTTGGTTTTCTTCCAATGAGTGGGAAATAGACATCTAGGTGTGTGAAGTCAAAATCATACCAAAGTATCCAATGTAAAGTCCTACAGGACTAGTGTACACCATCCATGTTTATTGGGGAGGGAACCCCATCTTGGCACTCATGGAGTTTGGAAAGGCCACATTCTCATCGCTAATCACATCAGTTCCCTGTTTAGCTCTCTGGCCAGAAAGGGCTAAGCTAACACTTGTATGCATATACAGAAGAATAATCCTTCAAAGTAAACAGGATTGTGTTTCATTTTGCTCTATTCTGACTAGGATAGATTTCCAGTTATGGTGTCCATAATTCAAGCATTAGAAGACAAACTTTAAACCAGGAGTGCCTAGTTTTCTTGAAACACTCAGGAAAATAATTTTGTGTTTGAGAGCCATATATCAAGGAAGACTGCTAAGAAAGGTAAGGATACTCTTGGCATAACAGAGCTCACTGCTGAGCTGGGTAGGCAGTCAACCTCTGAAACCCAGTGATACCAGCGTCAGTGCCTCCTACTCACTTGTTTCCTCTCACACCTTCTTTACCCTGAAGACCTAATGCTAAACAATGTGTTGGAGTCTAATCACCCCTGCCAGAGAGGTGCAAACACATGATCAAATAAACTTCTCTTTGATAAGTTAAAGCAGGTTATTCCATCAAGGACTGTAAGAACCCTAATAGTAAATGACAATTTGATAGCAGAGGATAATGTAACAGTCAAGGCTGTGACTAGATCCAACCACTGGAAGCTGAAGGTAAACAAATTTGGTGCTGAATAAAATTCTGGTTTCTGTATCTAATTTTAAAAATTACTTCAGGAAAAGAAGCATGTATGGTAAAGTGTTAAGCCTGCTAGTGTTGAAATTACTCCTACTTGGCATATAGAAAGCTGGAGAGTCAAATTCTTCTAACTAGCATAATTCATGATGCAAGTAATTTCAACTCAAACTATATTATGAACTCAAATTATATAATTAGGTGCTGAACACATATGATGTCCAAGAAGACCCACAAAAGGCAAAAAGTCACAAGAAAACTAGGTTTATGGTATGGATAGCTTGCATAATATGTTTAAAAATGTACTGTTGCAAAAGGCTTACATAATCAAAGAAGCCTCTGACAGCCAGGGATGGTGCGTTATGCTGCATCAAACTGAGAAATGTTTTTTAACAGAAACAAAGGGCTGTTCATTCCCTTCTTTCCTGATATGGCTCTAATATTCTGTCAGGGAAAATTTAGAAGGAAATATTAGTGTCTAATTTTTTGAGGAAAGGCTTGGAACTCAGTCTGTTATTCCCTCAAATTGCTGAAGAAAGAAGAGCAATTAGCTCCTTGTCCTAGCATTTATTGCTATCTCACAGTCTGTAAAACAATCAGCTACTTTACTGGTCACACTCTAAGACCACAAATCACTTTGCACTTAAGATGTGGAGGGCAAAACCAAAACACTTTGATTATCTCTCTCCCTCCAAACTACAGGCAGGCTCCGATGAAATATCGTCATCGTATCTGTCCTGCGTATGTGCAGCTTGTTACACGTGTACCAGGCAGTAGTACACTGGATTGCCCAAAATACTGTATTGATACACCCTATGTATAAAGACTATGATGCTCAAGTAGTGTACTAATGGGGAATAGGCTACAAAGCAGGGAGGTAGAGAAGAAAAAGAACTTCAGGAAAGAGATAATGAGTGAGGGGAAAGAGGGTAGAGAGGGAGAACCTGCCTGCCCAGGCAGATCTGAGCTTTGTGCAAAGTTAAGAAAAGTTTTGTGAAGATGTGCCAAGAATATTGTGACTAAAGATGATGACAAATAGAAGAAGGATTATGCTTTTCTTAGATCTACTATTCTGTGGTAATGCAATCTGCTGCTTTTCCCTCCAATGCTCCCTTAAATCAGTGAAACAATGCATCTGAAGTTTGAGAGCTATTGAAGTTCTCAGTTGTGTAACGGAAGTTAATAATTTCCTCTTTTTGTCAAAGTGTTTTGGGAGTTCTTGTCAGTAACACAATTGCACCCAGGTCTTGTCCTTTTCTCCCTATCGTTTCCCTTTCTCCCTGTGGTGGAGCTGAATATGTTGTTTAAGATTCACTTCTTGACTTTACCTTTCTATTTTCACTGAAGTTTTTACACTTGAAACACCTGTCTCTCTGTCTTGCAGTTTTGTTCTGCTGCTGTGTGCTGCTTTGTTTTCTTATTAAAAACATTTTGCTCCTTTCTGAAGGTCTCAACAGATTGGCTGCTGACACCTTGCTTCAAACATTATGTTCAAGGTAGTAACTTGAGAGTGTATCCTCCCTAGGCTTTGTCAGGAGATGTTGCAAGCACAGCTGACATTTCAGCCATGGGCCAATGCAGTGATTTGTTGATGACTCTTTCCAATTCTTCCCTCCTGTTCTGTGTGCATACCACCCTCTAGAGAGATTTGTCCAGAAGGTGTGTTATTTTGTCTCCGGCTTCCCATCTTCACCACTGTCCGTGTGCTCACCATAAAACAAAAAAAGTATTGTAACAGTAATACTATTATAGCTTAATAAAGAATCATTTAACAGACTCCCTCCCTTCCCAGAGGAGCTCTTGGTGCCATCTCAGACAGTAAGAAATGGGCATTTAAAAAAAGATGATAATAATAGAGAAGAAATTAGTCAGATTTAATAAAGTACAATCTTTTGGAATTACACGGGACCTTGCCCCACCCTTCCCCCATCAGACAATTGGGCCAGAGCCCCCAGTTGATAGCATAGCAATTTTATTGTCTTCTAATGAATAAGGTGTAATTCATTCCAATATATAAAAGATTTTATCTAGGATTTGTATAAGAAGCAAAAGCATATTACTGGTAAGCTAACACTCATCCAAAATGATAATATATACTGTGGCACTGTTAAGTGATAATATTCTAAACACTCTATGTAATTTTTGCAACACAGACTGTTAACAGTGGTATTCAAAGCAAATAAAGCCTAATATGCTGGTCTTGCAGGCATTTTAAGACACTGAGTCAGTCTATCGTTTAAAATAAACTTATTTTCCTGGTGGGGCCTTAATCTCCTAGTTCATACATACTGTTAGCAGAGGTTCACAGGATGGCTGAGCTTTCCTGCTCAAAGCAGCCCAAACGGGGGGATGCCTTACTCCAGTCTGTACCCTGCTTCCTCTCTTTGCTGCTACCCTTGCATCAGCTTGGAGCTCATCTACCCCCCAGGAAGGTGGTTCAGCTCTTTAAACCAGCAGAAAACAAACCCTTCAGCCAATGCTGAGGTTATTTCAGGAAGTGGCAAGTATAACAGCGTACACAGAAGACTGCCAAGTAAGCATCAGGTGGCAACAGAAATAGAATTTTAATTGTAAGAGATTTTCTTATAGGATAATTAAAATTAATATTGCCCTGTCAAAACTGCAAAAAGATACACATTTGACTAGCCTCCCCTGCATCATAAAAAGAATCACAACAAAAGAATCTTTGCATAAAAAATAAGCAAATGCTTCAAAAATCTTTTGAAAGACAAAACATTTCAAAACTTAAAAGGAAAATTGCTTTGTGTGTGAAAACATGCTCCACTATTGCAGCAGACACTATGTGCCTCGTATTAACTCCACTGGGATTCAACAGCACCTGGAAAAAGGAAAGGACGTATTCTCAAATACTAACGAAGCAAAGATATATCTCCTTTCATATGTTCTGTATTTGGCTGGATAAGTCAGCAAAGACTGTGTGTCCAAGCAGGTAGACAAAGACAATAAATGCAAATAAGCAATTAAGGCTATATCTGCAGTGCCATCAGTAGTGCAGGTATATTTAAGCCACCTTTTTTTTTTAAATGTGAACATGTATCAACACACCATATATCTTCTGAGTATAATTTCAGGTTCCAGGCATGCTGTGTTTGCAGTCACGCCATAGAAGCTTATCATATATTCAGGCCAAAGTCAAGCTAGGGGATTTTTAACTACTAACAACAGTTATGCTTATTTACTATTATGCACATGCTCAACTCCAGACAATGAAGAATGTCTTTTCTGAGAAGAAGTCTTTCTACCTATTTCTAGCAGGAGTATTTTGTAGCTATTCCATTGTGGTAATGTTCACACAGTCTGTCCTTGCCAAATCTTTTGTGTGAAGGTTTATAATCTTATATACTTAATATTAATACTTAATCTTTCAGTATTAAATGCTAACAAACCTTGTTAATAAGAATGTGAGGTTAAACAGTGTGTGTGTGTGTATCAAACACAGAAAACTATGTGTTTGCCAAAAGCTGATCATGTTTAAGAGGAAGGCTGCCACCAGCAGGACTAAACAGTAATTGGGAAACTTTAAAGAGACTTTTGAAACAAAGAGTAAATTAATCTTAAAAGAAGTATAAAAGAAGCATGAAAATTCACAACAGGAGGCAGAGACCTTGGAGTGGAAACAGCAGCCATCAAAACCTGGTTTGACGCTGCCAGAAGTTGCCCCACCACTATCACACCTTTGCCTTGACCAGCAAGAGCAGCCTCCCCATCGGACACCGTGAGCTGCCTGCTCTGCAGGTGGTGGGGCGACAGTGCGGACCACGACAAGCAGGGACCCACACTTCAGATTTGTCTGCGCACATGAACTCACGGGTTCTTTCTCACCAGCTTGTGGATTAATAGGTTGTAAAGAGCAGCACAGATACCCATAAAGCTATAGCACCCATATCTCCTTATGGGACACATGCAAGTAGGGTGACACATGCAAGTAGGGTAACCCATGCTTCCAAAAGAACAATGGTGATTGTAACCCACACATCCTTTGAGGAAGGGATGGGTGTGATGGTAGCTCTGCAAATGTGTGGTTCTGTGTGTGTTTGTAATTAGAAACTTTGGGGACCAGCTATTAAAAAATATTTAGAAATCTGTAGGTGCTTACTAGAATTTTGAAAGTGTCTAGTATTGTGATTTATATGTTGTATTACCTATATTGACCCTGAAAATACAGATGATTGCTTGTTAGTTTTATGTCATTAATAAATCCATAACCTGCTTCTATCTTGATGCAGTTTAAACTAAGTGAACTGAGAAATTTTTCCCTATGACATACTATTTCAACAATTTTCCCTTAACTAGCTCCAAGGACTTTCTGGCTGAGTTTACGTACAGTGCAGCCTTCCCTTATATTGTTACATATGTTAAGTTGTCTTTTCATGTTGTGCTCTTGGAGACCACGCTGTTTGTACAGATACTGGCCAAAACACTGTAATTCCAGCATGCATGGTAGGAATATATGAAAGCAGCAAGCTCGTCATTCCTTGGGCCATTTTCTGTGTTTTGAAATAGGAGTATGATGAGAATGAAAGACAAGCTGCTGTTCTTCGTCAAAGATCTTGCAAGCCTGTCCAAAGGAAAGTGGGTGTTGTAAGCTGATACCCTTTTTTTTAGACTCCTTTTTCAATAGATAGATGAGGAGAAAAGAGCTGTCAAGCGATTAGAGATAGATCAAAAAGGAAACATCTGGAAAAAAGTGAAAGTCTGCATCACATTTAAGGCTTGGAATGTGAAAATACCATAGGTAACATTGGTGAAATGATTTATTTACATGACTTTCAGAGAACACAGGGCAATAAGAGATTCGGGCTTAGAACTGGCGTCCAGGCAACTGTTTACAACCTCATAGCATGATACAGAGGTCTCAGGTTCTGGGGTTTCAAAGGTTAACTCCAACAAGACAATTTTACATGCTACAAATAAAGTTAAGGTACTTTCTTTTGGAAATCAAGAGTGGGCTAAGGTGTGCTGTGAGCACAGCTTATATTGTTCCAAACTATACTCTTTGTTACTATTACCAAGCTGTTTCAGGGCCAAAATTTAATACCAGCTTAGTTAAAAACAACGTGACTAACACTACTACACACAATCACGTACACAGATCTCAATATAAATGATAATAAAGGCCTAGCAATAGGAACACCAGAGTTTGAAACGAGGAAACATCCAATATAAAGGAGACCACTTCCGCTTTAAGCATCTGACATTTCTAGCATATCGTTTTCCTAAACACAGATGACTGACAGAAAGATTAGAAACA
Organism: Aptenodytes forsteri; assembly: GCF_000699145.1. Taxonomy (NCBI): domain Eukaryota; kingdom Metazoa; phylum Chordata; class Aves; order Sphenisciformes; family Spheniscidae; genus Aptenodytes; species Aptenodytes forsteri. Next base: position 89,499 of record NW_008794417.1, on the reverse strand, counting down.
TCTGAAAGTATTGATGTAGTGGCTGGTTATTATGCCTCAGCTGAATGTCATTCTATTAATACTGGATCTATGCAGCATATCATTATAAAGAAGAAAAGTATTAAAGTTCCCATGGAATAACAATCAGGTATAAATTCCTTCAGGGACTCCAGATGACGTACAGTTCTGAGGGCTAGTTTGTAATTGGGACAGTTCTTGAACTGCTCTTCATCTGCTTAGAGATTCGGAATTATATCAGCTGGGATCCTTTACATATCAAGAACAAATCTTATCCCAACATTTGACTTGCTTGTTCTAGGTTTCAGGTAAATAACCTGATCTTCCCAGTTTTTGGACAAATAACCAATCACCACAAATGCCTGTAGAAGCATAATTAATGGAGTCTTTGCACTGTAATTTTTGTATATTCCCACACACATTCAAATTTCCACTGGCAATAGTTCTGTGCCTTCCTTTCTGTGGTTTATGTCTTACCTTATCATGTGGTCATGTGGTATAAGTCCCAGAAGCAAAATCACGGAATCATTGAAATGTAGAATAATAGAAAAGTCTAGGATGGAAGGAACCTCTGGAGATCATCTGATCCAACCCTAGACTGAGTGACCCAGGGCCCTGTCAAGTGCCGTCCTGTATATTTCCAGCAAGGGAGATTCTGTCACTTCCCTGGAAAACCTATTCCTACATTTAATGGTTCTCATGGTGAATAATCTTTTTCTTATGTCCAGACGGAATTTCCCTTGAAGCAACTTCTTCTCATTCTCTGTTGTCACTGTGGATCCTCGTGAGGAGAGCACCTCTGTCTTCTCTATAACTATCTTTTAGGTATTGGAAGACTGGATTCCCTGAGCCTTCTTTTTCTAGTCTAAATAAACACAAGTCCCCCAGTCTTTCTCTGAACATCATGTTCTCCAACACTTTACTCATTTTGGTGGGCTTCAAGTTTTTCAATGACTCTCTTGAACTGGGGAAACCAAACTGGACATGGTATTCCAGGTGTGGCCTAACAAGGGCTGAGCAGAGTTGAATAATCACACCCCTTGATCTGGTAGCTATAATCTTACTCATGCAGCCCAGGACATGGTTTGCCTGCATTGCGGCAAGGGTGCACTGCTGGCCAATGTTTAGCATGCTACTCACTAGGACCTATGGTTCTTTTTAACAGAGCTACACCCCAGCCAGTCAGACCCCATCCTATACTGCTGCTTGGGATTTTTCTGTCCCAGGTGCAGGACTTCAAATTATTCTCTTGCAGTCCTTGTTGGTCCAATCTCCCAGCCTGTTAAGGCCTTTCTGAAAGGTACCTCGTCCTTCCAGAATATCTACCTCTCCTACTAGATTGCTGATATCCACAGACTTGGTGAGGGTACATTCAATCCTATCATCCAGCTTGTTTTAAAGATACTGGATGGTATCAGACACATTATTGACCTCAGAGAAACTCCACTTATGACTGGCTGCCAGCTTGATTTTGAATCATTAGCTACTATCCTTTGAGCTTGGCAGTTAGCCAGTTTTTCATCTATCCTCTGGTCCATCTGTCCAGTCTATGTCTTATCAGTTTACCAACAAGGATATTGTGGGGAGACTATGTCAGACAAATTGGTATAGTCTGACATTGACAGCTTTGCCCTTATCCAATGAGTGAATTGTTTTGTCACAATGAAGGTGCAATTGAAGTTGGTAAATCATGATTTACCCTTGCAGAATCTTAGCTTTTCCCAAACACCTTGTTGTCCTTCATTAGCCCAGAAATAACTTCCATGAGGATGTGCTCCATAATTTTCCCAGAGACTGAAGTGAGGCAGACTGGTCTGTAGTTTCTCAAATCTTCTTTTTTGCCCTTTTTGTACATGGATGTAATACTTGCTTTCTAGTGATCAGGGACTTCCCTTGGCCTCTATGACTTTTCAAAAATGATAAAGAGTGGCTCTGCAGTGATGTCAGCCCCCTCTTCTAGCACCCTTGGATGTATCCTGTCAGGTCTCATAGGCTTGTAGATTCCAGTTTGTACAGATGATCCTTAAATTGACTCTCCTCCGGCGTTTACCATTTGCTTTGCTGGTGCTTCATGGCATAGAGACTTGGGGGCTAACTTTACCCATGAAGGCTGAGGCAAAGAAGGCATTTCCTGTGTCATTTGTAACTAATTTGCCAGCCCCTTTCAGCAGCAAACTTATCTCTTCCTTGTACTTCTGCTTGTTACTAACATACCTAATAAAATCCTTGTTATTCTTGACACCTCTTGCCAGTTTGAGTGCTGGCTGAGCATAGAGACTTGGGGGCTAACTTTACCCATGAAGACTGAGGCAAAGAAGGCATTTCCTGTGTCATTTGTAACTAATTTGCCAGCCCCTTTCAGCAGCAAACTTATCTCTTCCTTGTACTTCTGCTTGTTACTAACATACCTAATAAAATCCTTGTTATTCTTGACATCTCTTGCCAGTTTGAGTGCTGGCTGAGCCCCACTTTGCTGCTGTGGGCCACCACACTTGCTGAGGTGCAGCTAAATAGCAGAGGCGGAGCACAGGCATCTGCTTGTCCTGTGTGAGGCCTCTGCCTCATGGGTCCCTTCTCAGGACACAATGAGCCCCTTCCTCCTCCTGCCCTCCAACACTTTCCATGTGTGGTTTGCTTAGCTCATGAGTGTAGTTGCTTTCACATGCCCATGCTGCCCTCACAGCAAAGTTTACGAAGAAATCACTGTCTATTAAATGTTTATTCTTTCCTCCAGCTGGCTTATTTTTATAGAGAAGCTCTTTCGAAGAGTGGAATCATTTTCAAACACCAATTCGCTAGAGTGGGAAAAGTAGGGAATAAAAATGCTGTGTTTGTTGTTTGTAAGCTAATGGGAGCAAAATATAGATAAGGCAGAAAAGTATATGTATATTCATCTGTACCAGACTAGAAAACAATAAAAAGTAATTTGTCTTTCTGTTCAGAGAGATAGCTAGTGATAACTAGCTATCCTGCTCTGCTGATGGCAAATAACACATCACATTATAGTGGCCACAAAATAACGAGGAGCTCAACTGTACTGTTTAGAATAAATTCTCATATACCAAATTAAACAAATTCCAGACTGGCTTCTACACTTTAAGGAGTAAATATATTAATAAGACATCCGTGCAGATTGCTATGGACAACATGGCATTAATAGGCGATAAAGTATTCAGGTATGCAAAGTGCATCTTTTTTAACCAGTTCTCAAAATAAACAAGCACTATCAACAATAGTAATTATATGTCATGCTGCATTGCTGGCAGCTCTGGGTTGCGTGTTTAAACATGAGCAATCTCAATGATTGTCATGAATTATTGAAATTCTCTTTAACATCTGCAACACTGAAAAAGTATTATGACAAAGTCTGAAAAAGAGTGTTGGCTCTAGTATGACAAATAAGTTGAAGCAGTTGTGAGTCCATCAACTAATTCTGCACACAGATTAAATACTGATTTCAGTAATATATATATATATGCAAATGTGCATGACCAACAGTGTAATAAAGGAAAAAAGTTGCATTATGTTCAAGCGCGGAGGACTCTGTCTTCTTATTACAGTATGTTTATATTAAAATGACGACTAAAAATTAGGCCTTGTGCTATACTTGGAAGCTATGTAATCTTTTGCCATTCAGATAGTGTGTATTGCAGAGTGGCGTAACCTAGCCATTATGGTAATTTTTCAGGGAGGGACAATGATTAGTAAGAGGAAGAATGATTTAATCCACAGTCCTTCATCCCTGTTTTCCATTGCAAAGACTTCCTACCACATGAAGACTCAATCTCCCATCCTGAGATGTTTCATATCAACAGAATTACTAAACTTTTAGCATTTGCATTACACTGTTGTCACTATCTAGAAGGACAGTACAAAAAGCACCTCCAAAGTGGTTTAAAAAGTCAAAACATGAGATTCCACAGATATGTAAATCTGAATATGCAGGAAAGGCAACCAGCTCTTTTCACGCACTGAAACAGGAGTCCCCCTTCTGCTACATTATATAAAATTGTCATCTCTGGATGAATCTAACCTGGAAGTTCAAACATTATCATCCATTTTAGAAAATAGGGAACAACTGATGTGTATCATTTTGCTGTACCAACATTTAGTATTCAGTTTTCCCTAGAAATGACATCTTTTCTACTTGGGTTGAACCGAAATAAAGAGGCTGCAGAAACAGTTACTTTCTTTTTCTAAAAGGAGACTATGGGTGATACATTTAAAAATTCTCATTTTCCTGAAATGAAATGTGGAATACTCTTTGACATCAGCTGCATTATTTGTTGGTGTGATCAGCTGTAGTACAGAATTAATAAACAATATTTCACGTGCACAAATGCAGTAAGAAGTCAATGGTTTTAATATTAAGATGATAAGTTTTTTCATTTGATCTTTCTCCATATTAAATTGTAATATACCAAATCTCAAATACTAGCTGGATGCAATCTATAAATATTCTCAAACTTTGTCTAATAATTTTGTAAGAATTTAATAAGATATTAATATTTCATGACAGAATTTCATACCTGGAATATAACATTATTTTGTACTCAAGCATGAACTCTTTGCTTTTAGGTACCTAACATTACTTAAAATAAAGCAGTTTCAAGCTTAGGGAAATATATTATAACTTTTTTGCATGTCTAGTTTGGCAGTTCAAAGTCAGGGGGGTTTTTTTTGTTATTTTGTAGGAAACAAGTTTTAAGATTCTGAGGATGTGGCATTCTCATAAATGTAAAACAGATTCTTTGGGTATTGCTTGCTTAGCTGGTGGAGCTGCTGAATAAAACTCTAGTGTTTCTTTTCTTTGCGGGTTCTATGCCAAAACATTGATTTACATACATAATTACCTCAGCCCCCATTCTCAAGAGGTTTATGCAGAAAGATAGTCCTTCTTCTTCAGACACTCCCCTGCCCTCAAGTGCAGAAATATGCAAGTCATTTTTGAGCTCTTACTGGAATAATCCCTGGGTGGCTGAGTATAGGGTGGTCTAAGAGATTCTCCTTTCTGCTGCTGTTTAAATTGAAAGGGAAATAACTTGTACTTTTCAGCTCAATCTGTCTTTTTCCTTTTCTCTCCCTCCCAGCCGCTCAGCACTACCAGACTACTGTGTGGTTGCCAGAGGCTTCATGCAATTTAAAAAGGAGGGAACTGGTTTTTTTCTGTTTTTTCTTCACCCCAAATGTTTCACCATGTGACACTGTTTCAAAGAGAGATGCAGTTTTGATATTCTTTCTTATGCAGCCAGTCATTATTGTATCATTGGCCAAATTCTCAGTTATTGAATTTACAGTAGTAACGTCTATTTCCATTTAATCTATTGATATTCAGGAGTTCACATCCAATTAATCAAAATCTACTAAGTCACTATGACCATTTTGAAATCTTTCAGACAATGAATTTAATTTAGACATTTTTATTATATTTTCACTTTAATTATTTCACAGAGATCCCTGAAGGGTCCATACAAAGCACTTCAATTAAACTTTACCTGAAGATAAAGAGGGAATACTAAAGTCTGATCTCTTGGTGCAGTAATTGCAAGTTCAAGTAAGGATTAAAAACAATGAAGTCTTATATTGCTGTTTTTCCATTCAGCAATGCATAAGTGCATTTTAAACCTATGAAACCGCAAGATATCCACCCACAGTATTTCTATGTGAATGGATAATATATATTATGTAAAACACCTCTCAGTTCCTTATCTTTAATTTACAATGTAATTTATACCTGCTGTATAAATAGATTGACTTTATTTGTTCAGTGTAGTTATGTTTTATTACTATTTTTGAAATGCAATCAGACCCTTATTTAATGAGTTAATGGGTAGATGCAACCAGTCACAACAACAAAACAGTAGAGTTATTTTCTGTATTACTTGTTCCTTATGTAGGCAAACCGGGTCTAGCAATATGTATTAGACATTATGTTCATTCCTAAAATAGATTAAAACCAGCATATAAAACTAGACTTTTAATACTGCAGAAAATGAGTGTTCTTGTTTTCACAAACAGAATGAGTATACATGCATGGACCATGCAGCACAAATTGTGTGAGGACAAATCTTGTATATTGCAAATACACAACATTAAATTACATGTGCTATTAGAAGAACTATTAGATATACTAACTTAAGCAAAGCCTTTTTAGAAGATAATTTGCCTTTTTTTTTTTTTACTGGTCCCCTTGTTTTGCTTGGACATAAGTGGTGTGATAAAATCACACAAGCTTTTTTTTTTTTTTAATTTATCTAAGATATTTGGTAGTGGAGAATTTCACTCTGTTTGAAAATCACGAATATTTGCATGAATTACAGAAAAGAGCCTTTTTATTAGAAGGACTATGAATGCAGTAAGCATGTTTTTAGGTACAAAGTCTTAAGCCAAATCCTAAAAGTTGGGATGCTCAAGACATCTTTCTAAGTTGACTTAGGCACTGGTGACTAGGTAAATATTAATTGCAGAATGTATTTGGCAGCCTAATTTAAGAGCTTATAGGTTAAAAGCTCTGGCATACACACCTGAATTCAGTGTAATTCTGAAAAATATCAAGCAAGGAGGACTATAGTGTTAGCTATCGTGCATGTTGTGATGTGCATGTGAAGTCACTATGAGTATCAGAAGCTAGACATACAAAAATAAGAGCTGGAGTACCATATTTGATTAAGAACTAGATGTTTGAACTGAATAGCATAGAACAATTTAATACGGGGAAAAAAGTTTCATTGTTCACCTTAGCTAAATCTTATTGAGAAATAAGGGCTAAATTATTTCAGCTCGTATTGCCCACCTCTGGGCTGTGGGAGGAGAATGCTGTTCTCACTAACTCTGTTAGCCATACAAAAGGAAACTCTACAGGAGATGGAGAATTTGACAGATATATTCCACTTTCTGCCTACACAACAGAGAAATTTATTCCTGCTATAATGCTGCACATATCAATAGACCCTGCTGAATCTAGGACTATCATGATGCAGAAGTCACATTAATGTAGACACAGCACTGACATTAACGCATTTACTACATTATTTTGGGGAAAAAAAAAAGGCTTGTACAGGGTTTTTAAACCACCTGCATTCAGTCCTGCACAGTCCAATGGTGCACATCATTTGATGTGAATATACTAAAACATACACTTCTTCCTCTAAGTCATTGTAATTCATAAGCCTTTGAACATATTTTCCAAAGCTGTGAGGTTTGATAGGACTTTTCAATAGTTTGCTTAGCAATTTGGGAATTCTCATGCCCTGCTTAATAGCACTTTAAAATCTAAATAATGAACATCTTTAATGATCTTGCAGTCTCTCCCGCAAAATCAATAACATGTGAATAATTGGTAATAAACTGCAATCTATATCACAAAGGCACTAATTCTTTTCCTGTTCTCAGATTTTACCCTGTGTTTGTCTCATGATCTTTCCTATTTAATCTGAAACATTGCCTTGAATCAATTCATAGGCTGATACGCTATTGCAACAAAACACTTTAAATTAAGCGTGGAATGAAATTAAGTTATCTTTTCTACAGTAAGTACTTATTAGAAGAAGAAAGTTCAGAAATTGTTTACTAAACTTGAATAAGATATTACCATTTATCTTGACTGTTAAATGCAAATGTGACATATGGATTTTTGAAAACACAGCAGTGTAACAGTAAGTATTTATTGGAAGAAGAAAGTTCAGAAATTGTTTACTAAACTTGAAGAATAAGATATTACCATTTATCTTGACTGTTAAATGCAAATGTGACATATGGATTTTTGAAAACACAGCAGTGTATTAATGGCAGATTAACAAAGTATCGCAAATACATTTGTGCAGCAAATTTAATAGAGGCAGACCTTTGTCTCTATGACACAGCTGACATTTTTCCAAAAACACACAAAACTGTGAGGTTCTAGAATTTGCTTAAATGAGACATGTTGGTGACTGGCCTACCTCTGAAAATTATTGTTTCTGTTGATTAAAAAAAAATCAATACCTATCAGACTGAATATAAATGCATAGCCAGAAAGAATCTCTCTCTTTAATCTTTTTTCTTCGGTATAGGTATACCGTGGAGGTGCAATACCATGGTGATTGATGAGAACCACTTACAGAACACACTTTAGTTAAGCCAAAGAGTCTTGGTAGAATGAATCATTCAAAGCCATAAGTACCAGATTCTAATGAACACAGTGTATTCCTAGAAGAACCCTTGAAAATAGGATTCTTTATATTTCTGAAGCTGACAGAACTCTGAAATTCTGATTAGATCCACCAAATGGCTTTTAAAATATTTGTTCTGTTAATTTCATTGCCTTTTTAGAATAGCGAAGGATGCATGTATAGCACCCTTATCTGTGCAATAGCATGTGAAAGAAAAACAGTCCCTAAGGAAAAATAAAGCTGGCATCAGCTGATTTTCTTCACAACGTAGAATAGAAACCAGATAAGAGTGGAACACACTGAATTGCCATGGGAGAAGTTAGCACTGCTTTCACATTTGGCTTGCACTGCCCTGAAAGTATTTTTATAGTACATCATATCTAAGTTCAGTCTCTAAAGCCGACTCTTCTCCATCTGGATGTTATTGCATTCAGCAGTCCCTGAAGGGTCTTTAACTAGGCCAAACAGTGTTTGCCCGTGAAGAGCTGTACTTGGAGCATTCCAGAGCTTGACTATGGATTTGTGGAGCTTCAGCCTTCGCTGCCATGTAAGCGCAATTTTGTTATGAGTGTGTTTGATCCATCGTGCTCTGTGCTACAGTGGAAACATCACAGGAACAAGAGATAATGGCTTATCGTTCACAGCACTGATGTTGAAACCAGCTTTACCCTCTGCTGGTGTTTATTATTAGATCATGATCAGCTTGGTTATATGCTAGTGAAGTTGGAAAGGTGAGCAGCTTTCAGCCTTTTTTCATGACTGCTAGAGAAGACAGTTTCAGCCACAAAATTCTGAGGAAACCTGTGAACCTACAGGTTCACTCATTTGTGTCCAGGGACTTTTGGGTTGCGTGGTCATTGTGCTGCTTATCTGCTACAGTTTATGCATGGGGAGAACTAGGTCCACCGTGCTTTAGGTTTGTATCTTGTTTTCCTTTAGATGTCAACACTGCAACCAGAACACCTGATCTTAAAACACAAATTTAACTTTCTACAATAGGTCCTTTAAACAAAACAGGATCCAAGAAAGTAAATGTTCACAATTTGGTAACTAAGAAAGTTCTATAACCAAGCACATGGAAGTGTTCAAGTTGCAAAAATGTCACAGAGTTCAGGAGCAGTGACAGATTTTCCATGTTATTTCCATGGTGGTATCAAAGCTCTTGTAACTGTATGTAGCAGGCTTTCCTTTCCACAGCTGCTTGCATGAAAAAAGGATGTCTTATTTTTTGGTCACTATGAGAGTGCAACTGGATCTGTGCATACACATGCATAAACCTAGGCTAACCTACGTACTGGCACAAGGAAATTAAAAAAAATGGAAACCCAGGTTTTGCATCAATTCCTCTAGCTATACAAAAACATTATTTCAATCCAAATAAAGTGATTTTATAGCTTAAAATTCTGAACTTTCACAGAAACCTACCCTAAGAAATCTATACACAGTGTTATAGACTTACTACTGAAAGGCATTTGATATTGTATAGGGTGTAGTTGGAAAGGTGTTGGTAGCGGGGGCAGGGGGAGGGGGGCATGTTGCAAGGGCAGCCCTGAGTCAAGTCTGTTTTTCTAACATCTGGTGAGTGTTTTCCTTGTCTTGATTTTGACCCATGAATTTTCTCACTCCTATGCCTCCTTTTTTCTCTCCCATCCCACTGGGTGTGTAGGGGCGGGGACGAGAGCAAGCGTCTGGGTGGGTCCTGCCTGCCAGCCTGGGCAAACAACCCGAAGATAGCAATTTTGAAACTCTTTGGCATTTTAGGCATGGATGTCAAATTCGTGTAATTGTTATTCCCGCCC